>NC_056726.1:1381368745-1381523745 GCF_019279795.1 Protopterus annectens | reverse complement strand
TTATTTTCTTTATGGGAGGCTGAAACCTTTGAAAAGGCATCATTCCTAGACTTACTGAAGAGTCTGGTTGATATCTTACCTTTTTTTGAAACAAATATAAAAAACGTATTCAAAAACACTTCATATTTACATTTCTTGGGCAATCTTCATGCACTGTATTTCTTTTCTTTTCTTTTCCTGGCGTTTAATCTATTTTCTCTAACATCATCTTCCCCTCACTACACAAAGGGTCCAAACTAAGCCGCAGGGAGATCAACAGTTCCTTAACAAATTAACAAGTATATATGCATTTATCACCACTCAACTATTAGTTTACATTGTCAATTTTCTTTTTGTTTTTTTCTTTCTTTATATATATATATATATCCCTAACAAACCATCTATATGCAGTTTGTACAACCTTGCCTACCTCCCCCTCTTATCCCACTCCTCTCCAAGAAAGCCATATCAAATCTCAAAACCTTTGGCATTGTTACCATCTCACCCACATCTCTTTCCTCCTCCCTGCTGCTCCCTCCTCTTTTCTTATCTTACCAGAATCAACCAATCTCATTTCTTATCACCACTTCATTGCTTCCTTCTTTCATCATACCAAGGTTCACTCCATGCCTCATTTCTACTCTTCCCCACCCCAGTTTTGCAAAATCTTTAATACTGCTTGAATTTTCAGCCTTTCCAATTGTTTCCATTATTTTGACACCACCTTCTTCCCTACTGTCATACGCCTTGCCACTTCTTTCTGTAAGCTTTTACGTATGGCTTCCTCATACCCTAATATGAACAACTTTTTGGTTAAAGACCTTGCCTCAGGCAATAAATCTCTTAGCTTGTTTTCCGTTTAATCTCTGAATGTATACACCTTTATACATTCCCAAAAATATGATTCTAAGTCCCTCCTCCTTACACACATCTCCAACATTTCTCTACAACTCCCCTAAATATCTTTGCTAATTGCATGGTGGTAGAAAAACAATTGTGCAGGCACTATCAAGAAAAAATATAAAATTTTCTTCATCTTTGAACCCTCCCTTTTTTACTTTTAATATTTCTTTCCATTCTTCCTTCCCTAACTCTATTCCTTGGTTCTTTTCCAACCTTTTACTCTAATTCTCTACTCTTTCCTCAATTCCTCTCTTAATCGTGTTCTAATTGGCTTACTGTCATTTTTTCTTTCCCACACTTTTGAGATTATCATCAGCTTTTCTGTACCCTGACATCTTTTTCCCCTCAGTTCTTTTCCACTTATTTATCATACCTTGATATTCCCATGTTAACCTGTGGTTTGATCATATTCTGTCTTAATTACCTCCCAGTCTTTTACACCTCCATCATTAGCATGGGATCTGAGAGTATAGGGGAGGAATTTAACATGAGCTTGTTGTCTAAGATGGATATAGTTACATTTGAAAACATTGAACTGCTGAAATATTGAAGACCATATGGTCAAGACCATATGATCGATATTTCAGAGGATATATCTTTTCAAATTGTAAAAAAAAACCCAAAAAAAAAAAAAAACAAGAAGACGTTATTGCAGGGGGCCACGCCCCCCTGCACTCCTCCACTCCTCCACTTAAATATACCAACTCCAAGATCACACTACAGCAGGTAATAGGAAATGCTCCGGTTCCGTACTGTATTGTCAGTGTAGCGCGATCTTGGATTTGGCATATTTAAGTAGGGGGGTGTGGGGGGATGCAGGGGGGGCTTGCCCCCCTGGAGTAATGTCTTCTTGTTTTTTTCTTTATATTTTTTTTACATTTTGAAAAGATTGATCTTCTGAAATATCGATCATATGGTCTCCATATGATCTTCAATATTTCAGCAGTTCGATGTTTTCAAATGTAACCATACACACACACACACACACACACAAACACACACACATATATATATATATATATATATATATATATATATATATATATATATATATAGTGTGTGTGTGTGTGTATGGTTACATTTGAAAACATCGAACATATATATGTGTGTGTGTGTGTGTGTGTGTGTGTGTGTGTGTGTGTGTGTGTGTGTGTGTGTATGTGTGTGTGTGTGTGTGTGTGTGTGTGTGTGTGTGTGTGTGTGTGTGTGTGTGTGTGTGTTTGTGTGTGTGTGTATGGTTACATTTGAAAACATCGAACTATATATATATATATATATATATATATATATATATATATATATATATATATATATATATATATATATATATATATCTATATAAAACCCAAGGATCACTTAATTTGACCTGTTAATAACAGCCTACATTTAATTGCTGGAACCAATGTTTTGAGAAACTGCCTTCCAGAATATCTGCAAATATACAGAGCTGAGTATATATATTTTTTTGGTTATAGAGTTTGTTAATTGTTGCTTAGATCTCTGTTGAAACTTTTGTCTCGCTGTTCTGAGAGACTGATTGGCAAATATACAGAGCTGAGTATATTTTTTTGGTTTTAGAGTTTGTACTGTTAGCTGTTGTTTAGATCTCTGTTGAATCTGCCCCCCCCCCCCCATTTTCTGCCGTGTCTTCATTTGGTATAACTGGTTTTTACAGCTTGTGTGTTATCTAACTCAAAGATCACTTAATTTGACCTGTTAGTAACAGCCTGCATTAAACTGCTGGAACCTGTGTTCTGAGAGACTGCCTTCTAGACTATCTGCAAATATACAGAGCTGAGTATATTTTTTTGGTTATAGAGTTTGTTAATTGTTGCTTAGATCTCTGTTGAAACTGTTGTCTCACTGTTCTGAGAGACTGATCTGCAAATATACAGAGCTGATTATATTTTTTTGGTTTTAGAGTTTGTACTGTTAGTTGTTGCATAGATCTCTGTTGAAACTGTTTTGTCCCACCCTCCTTATTTTTGGTTTGTAGTTTAAATTTGGTAACTTTTGCAGTTGCTCACCCCACTGTAGATTTGATCTGGGACACTCCCCCAGTCACAACTCTTTACCACATTCTACCTAATAAACTCTTTCTGCAATTGCTTTTAGTCCTTTTTAATTTAATTGCATTTTTTAAACTGTGTTTGGTCTAATATTGCTACATACTCAAGTGTGCTAGCTTGCACTGTAATTTTTTACGACTGTTTTTGCTACTTTTCTGTAAAAAAAATACCTGTAAGCCTGTTTCCTACCTTTCCTGTAACTAGTGTTCCAGATACATATTTGCTGTATCCAGGACTGTATGTAAGCTTCTGAGCCCCCCAAGCCTTTCTGTGTTGGAGGGAGGCCTTCTAGCTTATCAGTGGGAGTGGTAAGCACTAGGTAACCTGTCTACCACATAAGGAGTGGTTCTGGCCCAGAAATTGTAGTTATTGGCCGTTTGGGCAATCTCTTCCATCTCTCTCAACTTTCTGATTTGAAAGCCTGCATATGCACTTGTTTCTGTCCTGTAACTCATCTAGTGCAGATACAGATTCTTAGTTTTAGCACATAAATTTGCTTATTCATGCTCAGCACTTGTTCAGAAGTTGTAAGCACTAAATAAGCTATTAATTATTACAGCACTCAATCTTCCTCATTGCCTAGAGGAAAACAGTTTTTGTACTTACTTTTCTCACTTGCTTAGAGAAAAACAGCTCTTGTACTCACTTTCCTCACTTATCTAGAGGAAAATAGTTTTTTTATTCAGGCATGTCCAAGGGTCAACTCCCAGTGTTCTCTCCTGTCTATCTAATGAGTCTGGGCATCTTGAGGCAATGTAGAAATTGCCTCATGTACACAGACAACCCTCTCCTCCTACCACCCAACACTACAACCTGTGAGAGATGCACTTATCTAGCCAAACTGGAGGTAAAGCTCTCTCCACCCAAGACTGAACTTGACAGTCATGAGGAGAAGGTAAACATTTGCACCACACCACACTCATCACATAGTCTCACTAAATCTACACCATCAAAATCCACACATAGTAACACAAAAACATTTGTGGAGGCTCTCAATAATAATCTGTCTAAGCAACAGAGACCTCCAAAGCAGAAAAGCAAGCAACCTCCATCCCCCAACACAACCCAAATGACACATAGCCCTCAGACTCAGTGTGCCACTCAACCACAGCCAATAAGGCAAAACAACATACCCAACACACTAGTCATATGTGACTCTATAGTCAGGCACACTGATGTCCCACTCACCAGGCTAAACAAGGAGAAGGTTATTGTCAGCTGCCTGTCAGGTGCCAGGATTTGCCACATAACCCACGCACTCAGGTCACTCCACAGCAAGTACAAATATGACTCTGTCATTGTTCATGTTGCTGTGAATGACCTGAGATGTACCTCCCTGGACTACATGAAAAGAGACATGGAAGAGCTCTCCAATCTTGTAGCCCAGGCAGGTATGACTCTAGCCCTGAGTAGCATTCTGCCATTGCCCAGAATGATACCGCAGTACAAGGACAAAATGATTGACTTCAACAATTGGCTAAGCTTCTGGTGTCATTCTAAGGGGATCCAGTATCTGTCTCCTTGGGATGACATGGTCGACAGACCACGATGCTTTGCCACAGATGGCCTGCACCTGTCACCCCTGGGATTCCAGATACTGGCTAAGGCTCTTGCTGCCCCTGTAGTGCCTTTTTTAGGCAAGGTTCAAATAACAAATTCACCACCATAACAGGAACAGGCAAGCAAAAACTGAGGGTAATGCTACTCAATGCTAGAAGTCTAAATCTCAAAATGCACTCACTGGAGGCACTCCTTAAAATGGAGAACATCGATATCTGTGCAGTGACTGACACCTGGTTCAAGGCTCCAGAGAGCACCCCTGCACTACCAGGCTATAACTCATACCACACTGTTCGGCCATGTAACCTGGACCGAAACACCAAAGGCAGAGGTGTGTCCATATTCATTAAGGATATCCACACCTTCAGGCTAGTTGCTCAGCATAATACATCTAAGGTTATCCAAGTGCAACTAACTCTGGGCAAAACTGCAATCCAAATTGTAGCTTGCTACAGATCCCCCACCATGCCCCAGGATTCCCACTCCTCTTTTCTTGATGTACTCGAAAATATTAGTGTTCAACCAAACACCCTAATAATGGGCAACTTCAACTACCCTACCATTAACTGGTAAAACTACTCGTGTACCACCTCCTTAGCTCAACAATTTCTGGAATTCATAAACTCCAATACCCTGGATCAACTTATCCACACCCTCACCAGGGGCAACAATATCCTAGACCTAGTCATTACCAACATGAGTGACCGGTGTTCCACACCTGAAGTCAACTCCTCATTGGTCCGATCCGACCATAAGCTAATTACCCTTGATATCCACATCCCGCCCCCACTCCCCATTAAGGAAACCACAGTAAAAAATTTCTCCAAAGCCAACTTCATGCTTCTTAAGACAGAAGTGGTGTACTTCATGACACCCATGCAGATGGACAATACAGTTACAACTGCTGACTCCTACACAAGCACACTCTATAAGCACTTACACGAGTGCATGGATCGTGCTATCCTCCAAGAAAAGGAAGCCAATCTGGTGGTCCCCTGCCATAAAAAAAACTGTATAACAGAAGGAAGAAACTGTTGCAAAAGAGAGTAAAATCCCATGAGTGGAGGAGCTCCCTGGTCAGCCTCAGTAAGAAGCTGAGATCCCTTATAAGATCCTCCAAAGCTAGCTACGAAAACAAAATTGCCGCTAATTCCAAGGACAACCACAAAGCACTCTATAGCTATGTCAAGAATCTTGATGGCAACACCCAGATCTGCTCTGAGTTACAGCACAAAGGCAAGAAAATTACAGAACCAACTGATATTGCCAACATCCTGGCATATGGGTTCAATGCTAACTTTAGCCCCCTCTCACCCCCTAAAGGGCCCATATCTATACAGGAAGAATGCAGAGTCCCTATAATCACAACTACACAGGTAAAAGCTGCACTCTCTAAAACCAAAAACACAGCATCCAAGGGACCGGACAACATCCCAGGCTGTGTTTTACATGAACTTCAGAACGAACTGGCGCCCCACTTAAGCACCATGTTCAATAATAGCCTCACATCAGGCTGTGTGCCCACTGAATAGCGCACAGCAACAGTTATCCCACTCCACAAAGGGGGAGCCACCACTGATCTCGGGAACTATCGACCTATTAGCCTGACGAGCCTGGTCTGCAAGCCCATGGAATGTATCATCATGGAACTCATAAACAAAAACATTGGTAACCTCCAAACTCTGGATCCCACCCAGTTCGGGTTTGTGTAAGGCAGATCATGCCTCCTGAACCTGATCAACTTCTTTGAGGCAGTCACCAAAGCCGTAGATGAGGGTAAGGTGGTTCACACAGCCTATCTTGACCTCACCAAGGCTTTTGACACCATCCCCCATTCTGGAATTATTGCTAAACTCACTAAACTTGGTATAAATCCTTATTTCACAAGATGGGTTGCCAACTGGCTCACTGACAGAACCTACACTGTAAAAGTTGCAGACTCCAAATCTGACCTCAAAGCAGTGACAAGTGTAGTACCACAGGGCTCTGTCCTGGGACCTCTCCTGTTTGGTATCTACTTCTCTGAAGTACAGGCTAACACAGAAGGCCTCTGGCTAATGAAGTTCACAGATGACTGCAAACTAGGAGCCATAGTCAAGTCCCCAAATGATGTGGACATCCTACAGAAGGGCCTCACTGAGACAGATGCCTGGTGTCAGAGCCATGGCCTCAAGCTCAATGCCAAAAAGTGCAGTGTCATCCCTTTGGTAAAAACTCTGTACCCATGAACTACCACATAGACAGCAATCTACTTAACACCGAATTTGTGATAAGAGACCTTGGGACCCAGGTGGACAGTAGTCTCTTCTTTGATAGTCACATCGCCACAGTAATCAGGAAGTCCTTCTACATGGCACACCTCATCATAAAAGGTTTCTCATCCAGGAAAAAAGAGGTCATTGTTCCCCTCTACTCTACACTCATTAGACCCATTATAGAGTACAACGCCCCTTTTGGAATGTACCTCACAAGACATCCGCAGCAGCTGGAAAGGCCACAGAAGTTACTCACAAAGAGGATTACTGGCCTCAAACAAATGCCCTACACTGACTGCCTCAAAAAACTCCAGCTTTACTCCGTAGCATATCGCCTACTCCGAGGTGATCTCTGCCTAACATATAAAGCTATGCCAAACCCAGAGCTGTTGGACATGCTACACCTAAAGAAATCCCAATCCCTCTGAGCTAGAACAAGGCTAGAAATGTATTTCTTACAGGGAGATTAGATGCAGGGTTGTTGGCAGTGTGAATTGGTTGGATATTTATTGCTAATTCAGTAGATGAATGGCTGATACGGTGTAAATTAAGCTGGGGGGGGGTCAATGATATTGAACCTTTGTTTGAATTTTTTCAGAATAAGTTCTCTTTTATAGTTCTTCAGAATTCCTTGGGTTGTGAATCCATTTTAATTTTATTACTTATCTTGTAAGTTGATTTAATTCATTTGATTAGTAATTTACCGTATGTTTGTTTAAGTGTTAAAACTATTAAGGATGGTGATGTTATTGTTTCTTTTCTGTATGTATGCTTGTTAAATTAATTATATACCTGACAGCAGGGTTCATCTTGGGGCAATGTTGTCCTTTTTCCTAAATTTGTGTGAGTTGGAAGTGTATGTCTAGCATTAAATTGACTACATTAATAAACACGTTGAGGGTTTCTGTCTGGGTAGTGTAAATTGCTGTCCAGTCAATGCAATTGAACTCATTGGTGACCTTGCCATATTTGATTTTTGATATGTCAGTGTTGGTTATGGTTACTGGTGGGAGTTTACGTGCTTTAAGGTGATACCGGATCAGATAGGGAGCTGATAAACTACTGAGCCTGAGTGAACAATTACATATTTAACACAGTGGAAGATGATGATTATTAACAAATCAAGATGAGAGTTACATTATATCAGGATTAGGCCTTGTAGGGTAAAAGATTACTTCTGTTGAGTTGTTCAGGGATAAGAATAGTACAATTTGTTTACCTTCTTACTGAAGCATATTGTTATTAAAGTCCTCTGTGATGATTATTTTGTATATTTCATGAATTTTAGCTTATTGATCATTACAACATTGATGATTTGTAGTTGGAAAGTGGGGGACCCTAAACTACTGTTGTATGTATAATTAGATAATTGCTTGTTACATATGTTGGCTTGGTGGGGGTTTATGCATTTACATACCCTGGTTAATAATTGTTGGTAGTAAATCATGCATTGTCTTTCATTAAGAATCATGTCTCCACTAGTTTTGGAACTGCTCTATTATTTAGGTGTATGTGTGAGTTGCTGTTAAACTCTGCTAATTGGTAAATGTGATTCTTTAGCCAGGTTTCTATAATGGAAGAGAATGCTGTCAGTTGTGTGATATTCAAGCTACAGTTACAACTATCTTATGTCTAATGCTTTGAGCATTAAGTTGACAAATCTTCGTTTTTTATGCTGGGAATGACTGGCTATTGATGGCAGTGGAGTAGCCAGGCTGAGATTGTTGTTTAGTACCGGAGTGGTTCAACCAGGGTTAAGATTGATGTCCTAGAGTATATAGATTTTAAGGATGAAGTGATACAAACCAACAGTGTGCTTTCCAATCAATAGTGTTACAGGGTGGAATAGTTTAGTCATTAGCTTTATTCTGAAGTTAAGTTGTGCCTTGTATAGACAGGTATCAAATGAGAAATTACATTGTGGGGTATAATTTGAATACAGTAAGTTCTAAACAAATCTGTGGAAGGGAAATGGTGCTGAAGTTTGTTAATGTTTAACCACCAGTGCTCAACCTCTAGTAGAATTTCCATCTGTGTTTACTGGGTTTGTTTCCCTTTTTCAGGGAATGCATGACGACAAGTTTATGTTTAATAGTTTGGCCTACCGTTTTAAGGCAGCACTTTAGATAGGTAAGAATTGTTTATGTCTTCTATACAATTATTGATAAAGGTATGGCAAGAGGAAAGATTATAAGTGTAAAGTAAATTATGTGTGTTGGGCAAGGAAGGAGGGTGGGATAGAGGGGATAGGATGATGTTCATTTGACTAACTGAGAAAACAATCAGCCATGAATGTTCTCTCGAGAGCATTATAGTCTGAATGCTTCAAAATCAAGTTGTAGAGGAATTTATTTGAGAAAGACAAACCCCCAGATTCACAAACAGATATTTTCCATGTAGGGACAGTGTAGGAGTTCCTGCATGGAAAATGGTTGCCGAGCAATCCAGGAAAGTGACGTTTTCATGTGCACGAGCGACTCTTCACTGTTCCTGCATGGAAAGCCATGCTGGATGCAAATCACCTCATTTGCTGGTAAAAAACATGCAAATGAGGTGATTTTGCAATCCATGAAGCTGTCCAGACTCCGTGTAGGAACAGTGTCAGAGCAGAAATGTACTCAGTTAGTAACTGAATACATTTTTGCATCTGAGCAAATGGAGGCAGGACAGCTCATGGAAAGCATGTATTACAGTCAAACACACATGCCAATGGCCAAATATAATGTCATTGGCATTAATATATATATATTTTTTAAATTAAACTGTTTTTTGGCTGATCATTGCCGTTTAAGCTTAGGGCAGCAGTACGCAAACAGGATCATGCCAAAAATAAAAAAATAATGAGAAAAGTCAATTTTAAGATAATTCTGCATTTTGCCATTATAGTCAATGGCATGCAGAATGTAAACAATACCAGAGAGTACTGGTTGTCAAGGGGAAAGGATCCATCTAAGTGCAGTAACTAAGGACTTACACACTGGGGAATGCAAATGAGGGAAGTTATACTGAATCACAGATTTCCTCAAAGTGTCAGGTTGTACCTAAGAGTGTAGGTGCAGCAATACAACACTGCAAGTATAAGAGCTGAATGACTTCATAGTGGGGTGTGTCATGCTTGCTGTGAGCTCACTGGAGCTCTGTGGCCAGTGTTTGCCCTTAGCTAAGCACAGCTAAGGAAAGGGATGTGTCTGAGGCTGTATTGCCTTATACCATAAAATGCAGGGTGTGTTCGTATCCAGGGAGGGCCATTTCTGCTTAAAAGTGCTTACATTAGCTAAACGGGTGTGCGTGGTGTGCAGCAGGCCTAAGAAAAAAAACAAAAAAAAAAAACAGGACTGGAAGCTATCATGATTCCCACATCTGGTATTGCTCACAGCTGTATCAGGCATTTTCCAGGAGGGACATCCCATATGGCCATCTAGTGGGGGATGCCGGCTATGCACTGGAGCCATGGCTGATGACACCCATTAGAAATGAACATACATCTGATCAAGAACACCATAATGAGGCACACACACAAAGGATTATTGTAGAGTGTGTGTCTGGGATGCTCAAGTTACAGTTCTGCTGCCTTGACATATCCGGTGGCGCCTTGCAGTACTCTCCAGCTACATGTACACAAAGATTCATAGTATGTGCCATGCTACACAATATGATCCTGCAGAAACAGCTGCAGCAGGAACAACACAGGGCAGGGCCACACAGCCCCCCACCATTGTCAAGGCCAGAACAGGCACAGAGGGACTCGGAATAGAAACATCCTGAGCCTGCCCCTGTAGGCAGAAGGAGCCATGCACAGTATGCCCAGGCCTTGGCAAAGAGGCAACACATAGCACACACTGACACTGTAGGGACCCAGGGACTAATACCTCTCTCCAACTCACACATACAGTAAAAGGGATGCCAAACTTGGCACTACCTGAGGTTTACCATGTACAGAGAGTGTACTATGTGCATCCAACATAGTCAGCCCTCCAGCATTGTCCTCAATACTGGCCCAGCAACAAGGTAAGTCACTCTTCCTATTAATTACTGAATGGAGTAGTATGTTCTCATACTTGTATGTATGATATGGATGCAAGCATGCAAGGGAATTGGGTGGCTGAGTGAGATAGCAGCAGACAGCTATATGGGACAGCAGGAAATTCATAACAAATACCGGTGTCAACATACTAGGCAGCACTACACAAGGTGACGACCACCAATGCAGTACATGTGATGGCCCGAAGAACTGTGGGTGTCAATATGTCACACACATGGATGTCAATGAGGGTCACCTATCCACCACCAGCCTCATCCAGCAGGACAGGTGTAGATGACCATGAAGAAAGGCTGTGCTAAGGCTCTCAAATGATGGCAATGGTGAACAGCCCCCCACCAGACCTACACAGACATACTACAACAGGTCTGGCAGTTGCATTCCAGTTCTGAAGGGTAAGAAGTCTGAAACTGAAATATATGCCATTAAGATCTAACATGTGTAGTCTACTGATATGCCTCCTGTCTGCATGAAAGGTCACAATACAATACGAACTGGAAGCCAACAGAGTAACCAAAATATCAGTACAGTCATATCAAATGTTAAAGTCTGCAGGTGTACACCCCTCCCCCACAATCCCAGCACTTTCAAATGGCTTACAGTCCTCTGGCAAAGGCCCATGCCTCACCCATAGTGCCAGTGTATGGAATGTCAGGGGGTACTAACTAACAACCTAACAGTAAACAGAAAACAAATGCAAGGCCATGCTGACAAATGCCAGTAGCATGCCTCCCCATGTCCTACTTCAAGGACTGTGGATCAGGCCATAAATACTACTGGGATAAAGACCCAACTATAGGGATGCTTCTGAGATATTGCTTACATAATGTTAGGTTTTGGAGAGAATAACAGGGGGGGATGTAAAAGCATGGATGTCATGGAGTGTGTGAAGTCTATAACTCCAATGTCCTCCCATACTACTCCCGACTGCAAACACATGAATTAATAGCCACAAAACCACATGTAAACCACAATGTGAAGGTAAACTGACCAGATATATGAGTCCTGCCTCTGGATAAACCGGGTGCAGCTGCAGAGCTGAGAGGTATGGCCCCAGCAGAATATGGCCATTCTGTGAAGTTGAGAAAAGCACAAGGAGGGGAACCCCAGCCAGCATACTAACAAGGTGATGCACCATTTACACAGAACCAGCAGTCTAATGTCTGTAGCTGCTCTTCCACAATGGCAGGTGTGTGCCAGAATGTGTAGTCTATATGCTTCAGAATATTGGTTTCAGCTTCATTCATCTTGTATTTCCCGGTAAATAACTGTGAGCAAAGAATGATAACTGCCAGTAGTTGATGACATGACCCATCACAGTGTAAAACAGTACATATGTCAGAATATCTATGCTACAACCAAACATGTCATACAGCAGCACAGACAGCAATAGTAACAGTATCCCCTGTATAATAAGCCCATTGTGTCTCCATATTGGCAACCTGTCTACAGATATCCTGCAGAAACTGTTTGCTAGGTGTAGCTGTAGCACACAGAACCCTGAACTGGAGTCCAACACTCCCTGGAATGGATGCACAGACTCAATACAGAAGGTCATACTGGTCATACATGTCACTCAACCAAGTGGACTACAGATATTGGTTATTCGCAGCTGTCTGGGCACACACACCAAATTGTACACCATTGATACTTCACACACATTGGATAGGAATACACACACATATCGAAGTCCAACATACTATAATATGTCAAACATACACACACAGAGATGTGAGGAAGAGAAAGACAGACAGCAACAGAAAGAATCCCATTATGAGGTCTGTCCCACCCATTACACATCCTATTGGCCTATATAACATGATGTGCTGATGTCATTCACTGTAGAAATACCTTTGGTTAGCCCTCAGCCCATAGTGTCAGTGGTGCTTGTGATAACTGTGTAACACTGCAGTACAAATAGGTATCCATGTAGCAGTTGCATTCTCAGTCCTGTCAAATGTAAAGTTGTGTGAGTGTGTGCGTGTGAGTTTCTAGATGAATGTGGTTGAGGCCATTCACATTCACTAAATCTCCTGTACACCTCCTTCAGCACTGCTGCTGATGTCACTCACATTCAAAGATACCATTGGACAGCTTTCAGGTATATAAGCTCCGTGGCACTTGTGATAACTGTGTAATATTATAGTGTAATAAACTAGTTAGGTAGGTCTTCCAATCTTGATCTCAGCAACTGTGTAAATGTGAGTGTTTGTGTGAGAGAGTGTTTGTATCCTTGTAGAGACATAATTTTGTGGTCATTCACACTTACAGCACTTTCCTTACCCCTCCTTTAACACTGCTGCTGATGTCACTCACCTTCAAAGATACCTTTGCACAGCTCTCCAGCATATAAGCTCCATGGTGCTTGTGATAACTGCATAATACTGTAGTGTAGCACACTAGTTAGGTAGGTGTTCCAATCCTGATGCTGGCAACTTTATAAATGTGAGTGTGTGAGAGAGTGTGTGTATCCTTGTAGAGAACTGATTTTGTGGTCATTCACACTTACAACACTTCCCTTACCCCTCCTTTAACACTGCTGCTGATGTCACTCACCTTCAAAGATACCTGTGTACAGCTCTCCAACATGTAAGCTTCATTGTGTGTGCAATAAATGTGGAGCAATGTAGTAGCAGTAACTATATAGGTATGAGTTTGAATCTCATCCCTGGCAAGTGTTTGTGTGTGTATACATGTATCTACATTTGTATGTCTGTACTTCAAAGATTTCAGCCCCATTTACCCCCCAGTACACATCTCAGTGCCTGACTTTAGCAGTCCTGCAGATATCATCCAAGAAAGTTAGATAGATGTTTGATGAACCTCAATCCTGGCAAATGTGTATGTAGGGTAAAAATATTGTTTGGACTTTCCCACCCACTACATCACTCAATGCCATAATTTACAAGGGCTGGTGATGTTCCTCACCTTAGAAGTACCTTGGGACAACATCCATCCTATAAGCTCAGTGGTGTGTGCAATAAATATGGTACACTGTAGTAGCAATAACTGCATAGTTATGTGTTTGAATCTCATCCCTAGTAAGTGCTTGTGTGTACACATGTGTCTGTCTGTACTTGAAAGGTTTTGGCCCCATTTACACCCAGTACACATCTCAGTGCCTGACTTTAGCAGTCCTGCAGATATCATCCACCTTAGAAGTACCTGTTGACAACCCTAAACCATGTAAGGTCAGTGGTGCATGTGGTAAATGTGTAACAAAATGGCCCAGAAAGATAGTTAGATAGAGGTTTGAACCTCACCCCTGGCAAATGTATGTGTAGCGTAAAATATTTTTTTGAATCTCTCACCCACTACATCATCCAATGCCAGTATTTATAAGGGCTGGTGATGTTCCTCACCTTAGAAGTACCTTGGGACCACAACCATCCTATAAGCTCTGTGGCACATGTGATAAATGCGAATCACTGTAATAGCAATACATAGTTAGGTAGGAGTCTGAAATTCAGGACTGGGAAGTGTGTTTGTGTCTGTCATCAGTATCCTGTGTGGAGGGCGGTGTGACTGTGTAATAACAGGATCCATTGGGGATGGGTTTTGCTAAATTATTATGTTGAGGACCTAGCATATGTCACAATGTCCACATTACAAGGCCAACAGTTGTCAAACACCATAGAGGTTGGTGTACACAATCCACAGCCTTAAATGTGACAGCATGGATTAGTGAACAATGTAGGCAATCCTTCTATTACTCAGAGACCACTCTCCACTCATGTATCATGCACAAACACACTTGGCTAGGCAACAACTACTATATCAGTAGTTCCCCTGCATATTGCCTCACAGATAGTACCCATGGTGTGATTGTAGTGAACTACATGCCTGTTGACCACAGCATTGTCACTGACATCAGAAAGTACTTTGATGTGTTACATCTCCTGACTGCGAGTGTGTTATCCAGCAAGTAAAAGGACATGGCACCCTGTTCCATCCCCTTAGTAGCCCAATCAATTTGTACAGTGGCCCTTTTGCCATGTTCCCCACTGGACACCTGCAACAACTGTAGAGTCTGCAAACTTACCCCACAAAGGGAATGCCATGCCTTATACATATGCCCTGAATGGACAGATGCCAATAACTACACTGAATACCTGTATCATACTGTCAATGTAGGTGCAATCACTACCTCAGTTACATAGCTAGGTCTCACCAAATGAGGTTAGGAATGCTACATCAGAAGATACCAATCTGTCCACACAACATGCCCCAGAGACTTCAAGCACACTTCCAGATGTCAAAGAACATGCATGTGGGACATGTGCACAACCCAGACACTGTCCATGTTATGGAATATAGATCACATACATGGGAAGCAGTGCACATAACTGGCCACCCACAATAGAAACCTGGATGAGTGGATGGGAATACAATACTCACCCCTGGGGACCACTCCAGTGACTATACACCTGAGCCCCACTGGGGACTATTGTCATGTGGCCTGATGCCAAGGTATTCCCTTGGGCTAGCCTTGTAGAACCTTCAGGCCTATTTTCCTACTACACACCTATGAAGCCATGAACCTATGGATCTCAGTAATAGCAAGTGTGTGTGTGTGTGTGTGTGTGTGTGTGTGTGTGTGTGTGTGTGTGTGTGTAGTAATCTCAGCGTGTTTGGTTGATGAATATCTCCTGTGGCTGTGGTTATTAGCAATCGGAGGTGTGTCCAAACCAGAACATGTACCGATCTACATTCTACAACAGATGTTGTACATCAACATGTACCTATGTACAACCCTCAGCCTTATAATCTGTGAGGCATATGCAATCAGTGTGTTACAGACCGAGAATTACC
This sequence comes from Protopterus annectens, assembly GCF_019279795.1. Classification (NCBI taxonomy): domain Eukaryota; kingdom Metazoa; phylum Chordata; order Ceratodontiformes; family Protopteridae; genus Protopterus; species Protopterus annectens. Next base: position 1,381,508,128 of record NC_056726.1, on the reverse strand, counting down.
ATGCACATACTGTACCCTGCCTATGGCATGGTGGATATGTCACCACACTGTCATATCCTGTGGCCTTGCTGCAGGGCCACATCCTGGTGACACACAGATATGTAGAATGGAAATTGGATACAGCATGTAAGAACACATTCACTCAGCACTTCACTTGTGGGGGGGAGTTAGGGATAAAGCTGGCACTGAATGTGTTGCCAAGACAGTGGTGAATATTAGTTGTCTCAGAATAGGTATTAGCTTTTTGCAGTAACTCACAGCACTTGTGTTTAATGGTGTGGAAGTTGTTGATGTAACTTTTGAGGCTGTTGTGACAGTCATCTGTTTCTGCTGCATCTCTGCTGCCATAATACCTGTTGGGGACTCCATGAGGGATCCAAAGTTGTGTTTGAGGCTAATAAGGGGGTTCAACAGTCATGGGACACCATCTTTCCCTGCAACAATGTCCTCCATCTGATGTACACTTTAGTAATGGCAGGAGACCATCACATTGTCTGCCAGTGTTTGGAGGACAGTATCTGGGTTCTGTTGGCTCTGGCTAGTACCATGCATTCATATACCTGTTTGTACAGTGCCTATGTGTATGGTTCCACAGTCATGCACTACATCCCATTGCCATGGGTGCAGTGAAGACATCCACCCCTGTTTCCATGGCTGCAAAGTCAGCTTTGGAGAATTTTTGCCAGGTGGTAATCTTTGTGGGGGGGTGAGTGTGGCTGACATGTTCAGTTACATGTTGACTACAGCCTGTGTGAATCTCACCATGCAGGATTGACATTTGGGGATGAGCAATGGTCCCATATTTAAGTGGTCAACACAGGTCAAGATTGTTGCATCCCCTACCAGGGGTCAGTATGAGCTGGTCTAGGGCAATGGAAATGATGAATCCCAGAAGTGCTGGGCCACTGTACTGGTGATTGGCTACATTTCCCAGGTGATGGAGGGGTAGTTGAAGACTAGTACTATGTCAGTGTTGCATTGGACCATCAGAGATGGCAGGATGCTGAGGAATGTGCATTGACAGTCTATGGACATAGATGTGGACCCATAGCAGGCTATGGTCTGGATTGCACTATTACCCCAAGACAGTTGTACTGAAAGTATCTCCAATGCATTATGATGGGATACTAGTATGGCGGTGTTCCTATCCATAATGAATATGGAGACAACATCACCTGTGAACGTGTGGTGTGGTCCATTTTTTGGGGCTGAGAGCTGTGGAATGCATCATAGCCTGATACTGCAGGTCTGCTGTCTGCTGCTGTTAACCACCTCTCCATTACACCAGACGTGTGTCCTCCACTCCAACAACTGCTATGAGTGACTGCATCCTGACAGTTAGATGTCCACTGTTGAGCAGCATGACCCTCAGATTGCATATATGTGTAGCTGTTATTGTGGTAATAACATTAAGAACATTGCCTAATGAGGCACCATAGGGATGGCAAGACACAAAGCCAGTACCTGGCAGCCCAGCAGTGACAGAAGTAGGACATACATGGCAAGTCATTGGGTTCTGTCAATCATGCCATCCCAAGCAGAGAGGTCCTGGATCCCCTGAAATTGACACATGACATGTAAGCCAATGTTGCAGTCAACCATCTGTTGATTGTACCACAGCATCATTCAGGTGACAGCGGTACACTGCCCATGGCTACTGTCACACCTGCCTGGACTGCATAATCAGACAGTTCAACCATGTCTCCTGTCATGTAGTCCAGGGAGGTGTGTCCCAAGTCATTCACACCTATATGGATATAGAGTGGTATTCATAGTTGTTGTGGAGTGACATGACTGGTTGTGTCATGTGTTAGATGCTGGCATGTGATTAATATTTGGGTGTTACCTGCTTCATATTCAACCTAGTGAATGGGATGTGTGTGCCTCAGTATTGAGTCAGCCATGATCACTGTATTGTGCAAGGTGGTTAGCCTTAGGGGCTTAGGTTGGGAGCACACTGTGTAGGTTAAATATGTGTCCCTTGGCATGTGCCATGTCACGGTGTCTGAGTGAGTGTCTGCCTCACTTGTCTGTGCTGTTTGGGTAGATGTCCATTGAGTGCCTCTGGGAAGGTGGGTGTGTGGCTTTTCACTGTATGTCATGGCTATCAAAGTCAGTGTCATGGTAAGATACGTGTTCCACATGGTGTGGTGTAGGTGTTGATCTTACCCTCTTGACCTGCTAGTCCAGTCTTTGCTGGAGAGTGCATATGTCCACATTGGGTGATTTATGGGTAACCCTCACAGGTCTTAGTATTTGGAGATTAGTGGGGAGGGTTGTCTGTGTACATGCAGCAGTTGCAACAGTGCCCCAGAATGGACATGTGCACCATGTTAATGGGTGAAAGCACAGATAACCACCCTTCAAACATGCCTGGAAGGGTGGACATAACTAGTAAGTAGTGGGGTGACATCTGTGATGAACGAGTAATGCTGACAGCTCACAGGTGTGCCACACTTCATGATACAATAACCTGGTGAAGTGCCAAGCCATAATGCTAGTTGAAGTGCAAGACAGAAAGAAACAGCATGATGTACGGGTGGAACAGAAGGCAGACTGTCTGCCACCTGTAATACTTAACCACAGCTGTGCAGTTACCAGCAGCTTTGGCCATGTGAAATTCTGTAAGCTTTGTGGCACATCTGGTAACTGTGTAATACTGTAGTAGACATACCTAGACAGGCAGGAGTTATAATCCCAATACTGGTGTGTGTGTCTGTGTGTGTATGTGTGTGTATCATTTACTATTTGGCTTATACCATTTTTGACCTGTGTACTACCCTTTAGACTTCCCTTCACTCAAATTTAGAACACCTGTTGATGTCATCCACCTCAGAAGTACCTTTGGTAGAACTGGATATGTATAATCTCTGTGGTGTGTCTCATCATTTTGTAGCACTATAGTAGGAATACCTAGATAGGCAGGAGTTCTAATCTTAATACTGGCAGGTGTGTGCATATGTATGTGTGTGTGTGAATCATGTGCTATCTGTCTCATACCATTTTTGACCTGTGTACTACCCTTTATACTTCCCTTCACTCCAATTTAGTAGACCTGTTGATGTCATCCACCTCAGAAGTACCTTTGGTAGAGTTGGATATGTATAAGCTCTGTGGTGCATCTCATAACTGTGTAACACTATAGTAGACATACCTAGCTAGGCAGGAGTTCTAATACCACTACTGGCAGTTTTGTGTGTGTGTGTGTGTGTGTGTGTGTGTGTGTGTGTGTGTGTGTGTGTGTGTGTGTGTGTGTGTGTGTGTGTGTGTATGTATGTATGTGTGTGTGAATCATATACTATCTGGCTCATACCATTTTTGACCTGTGTACTACCATTTACACTTCCCTTCACTCCAATTTAGTAGACCTGTTGATGTCATCCACCTCAGAAGTACCTTTAGAAAAAGTGAACATGTATAAGCTCTGTGGCACGTCTGATAACAGCGTAGTATAGTAGGAATACCTAGATAGACAGGAGTTCTAATCCTAAGATTAGTAACTGTGTGTGTGTGTGTGTGTGTGTGTGTGTGTGTGTGTGTGTGTGTGTGTGTGTGTGTGTGTGTGTGTGTGAGGATCATATCATGTGTGGCTTATGCCATTTTGGTGTGTATACCATACACGGCTGGTGACCACCTACCACTACCATTACTTTATATAGTGTGATGACAGCATCTGCCTCACATGCTGCAGGTTAAACCATTGTACAGTCCTCTGTACAAATGTGTCTGGAATATCCATATGTTTGAAACCTATATGTGGTAGGAAGTGGTCTGTGTGCCTTAGCAATGCCCATGTATGTGGTATTATAGCCAAATAGGCCACAGTCACTGTACTGACACATATGGCAGCATGAGGTGTCATACCTGATTGAAACATCATGCTGATAGGATGACTGCCACCCTCACAGGTGGCCTGCCTTGTAGGTGCAATATATGAGTACAGATGCTTGGTTTTACAACTGAACTGTACCATTTATGGGTCACATTAAAGGCTGGAAGAGGAGTGAACTGTCATATTTTTGTCCTAATTAGTATGTAACAGGAACACCTTAAATCCTAAGAGGGGTGTGCACACAATGCATATCCATTGTATACCAGTAATGTGTCACACATGACCCTACCTTAGGCCATTTGTCCAGCACAATTTGCTGGCCTGTATCCAGACATATTGGCACTGACAAGTTGTGAGGCATGCTACAGGAATGTTAAATTCATGTCAGATAGGCCCCAGGGGTGACCACTGTGATGCGATACAGTTAACCCCAGCATAAGTGAACATGCACAACAAGCAATATAGCTATTACATAAAGCAATATAGCTATTACTGATGGTTGTGTGCATGTTCAATTGCATGTGCTTCACATGCCTGGGATATTGCCAGGCAACAGATCAATGTAATACTCATCAGCTTTAGGCTGCTGTCCCATATGCAGACCAGAGGGTCCTAGGTAGTTGTGAGAAGGAGTTATTGTCAGCAGATGCACATGTGGCCTTGGTATAGGATGGATGCAGCATGTCTGCACATCTACAGAAATAACCGCAATAATACACAATGTCCTGTCCTCACCATAGATGTACACCTCTGTGCATTGGAAAACCCCATCCACAACTGCAATCGGACCTGACACATGCATGCCGATGCAATACAGATACGTGTATATATGATACATTAGTGTACTAATCCCCACTGGGCCCTTACCTGCACGGTCCACATCCAGTGTGTGTGTGCAACCCACCTTCACAATGCTTCCCTCAGCATCATGGCTTGTGCACTTGGCATGTGTCCTATGTGTGGTGAGGAGCTCTTCGGTGGGTGTCAGTGGGGGCTGGATGGCTGTGCCCCCACCTGTGGCTAGCTGGTCCCTCGCTACAGCAGCAGCCCATTGATGGGCATGGCATTTGAGGTCAGTGGCCCAATGCTGCACATGCACATAGGTTCTGCTGTGCAGGCCGGCATCATTTACCCTGTGGGCTTCACTGTTCCACAGGTTAGTCCTCTCCTGTACATCTTCTGCTCTCTGTCCACACGACAGGGCATAATGTCCAATCACATATTGGGTGATTATGTCTGTTTCCCCAGCAGAGAATGCTGATAGGCGAGCACTCTGCATGTTACCTGGAAGACATAAACAGGAAAAGGTCACAGGACCTCATACAGTTGTCAAAATGCACATCAACAGTGGATATTACTTGCAAATAATCCAGACTACACTGGAACCCTCCAAGCTATCATGGCTATAGCAGCTTGTATTACACACCTGTCCCTGAACTATCTTATTCCCCCCAATGTTGGACACTTGATTGCATAATCCTCTATCCTCCATTCATTTCTGTGTAGAGGGTTGACAGTGGTCATCTTCCATGTGGATGGTGTGTGTATGGTGGCAGGTCTGTGTTTGACTGTGGTGTGTGATGGAACTCTGAGCACATGCCTGAGTTCATGTAGGAGGCAGATACTGATGTTATTATAACCCATGGAGATATGCTGTTGTTGCCATCAGTAGGCAGTATGTACATGCTCACCATTGCTGAGGGGAAGAGTGTGGCTGATGTGCATATCTCCATGTATGACTGGGGTGGGCAGGGTGGTGATGTCCCCACCTAACCTGTGTGATGCAGGTTGCCTATATCCGCAGCATGTGTGTATGAAATGTTCTTTACCCCCAGTACAAGGTGAATTGTGTTGTTTCATCTGAGACTTACAACATATGTGGAGACACAGTTGCAATTGTCCTTGGTTGTGTGGATATGTCCAATTCATAGTCATAATTAGCCTTACAGGATGTCACCTGTGAACTTACCTGCTTGCGTAGATATAGGTGGACTTGCTTCAAAGTTGTTGCCTGCACCTATGTGTCCCTGTACAGCCAGTGTAGCAACCTATTATGTGGTTTGTGTATTGCTGATGTCCACCAAAGGGAATTACTCTACCTTGGTGGAGGCTGGATATATAGGTCAGGTACTGCTGGGTCCATATAGCTACAGTGGATATAAAGGGTACACACCCCTGATACACTGCCTGGTATTTGTGCAATTGGAACATGACACCACAATAACTCATTTCATAATAATTCCCACCTGTAGTATGTCCTATAGCCTTTACAATTCAATTGAAAACATAACAATCTGGTCTGTGAAAACATGGAAATAATACTCAGTACACTAAGCCAGCTGAATGAGTGTACACACCCTTAAACTTGTGTATGGACCTCTTGAGAGGGTTACAGCATTCATCCGTCTTGGTCTGGACTCTAACATCATGGCACATCTTCACTTGACAATAGTTGCTCACCTTCCTAGAAACACGTTTGATTGTATTTCAATGGAATCGTACAGGTTAGGGGTCACATTCAAGATGTGAAACATTATGAAATGATTTCTGTGGTCTGATTGTCATACAGCACACAAACCTGGCAGTCCAACAGGGGTGTGTACACTTGTGATATCCACTGTATATAGGTGTTGATATAGCTGGTAGTGGTAGGCATGGACAGAGGGTCATAACACAGGTGGACACTTCTCTGATTAATACCTGATAATCATGCCTACTCCAGTACCCACATCAGTGTCAGGGCAATGCAACCACGAGTAGCTGTACACATATATGTCTGTTGTATGCACTGACAATAATATTACACACATGTGCAACATGTACAACCTATTTACCTGACTGCTTGAAACCCATGTGATTAGTTTTGTGCCTTCCATTTGAACATATGCATATATACATGTGCCCAGGGGATACCTGGTATTCATTTCTGTTGAATGTAAGTCTGGTGCACTGTATTTACAGTCTTGCTGCTTAATCATACGTCTCAACCTGTTACAGCAGTACATCTGGACAATGGCACACATAAATGGGTGTCAAAAGGGACATTAATATTGATTCTGTATTAATATAGCTGCACCATATATTAGTACGTTGATTGCACAGTAGGGTTTGACATCACTGTGATAACCTGAAAGATGTCCAACAGTCATAAGTAGGCTATTATGTTACAATGCCATTGCTCACAGATCTGCCAGTGGTTTGGCTGACATAACACAGGTATATGTGTATGTGACTACAAATATCAATCACAAATGTGCTTTTTGTCTAGCAGAACACTATACAGTTGAATGTTATTAATTCAATATATCACATGCAGTTCAACACACGTCTGCAACAGTACTCTACTATGCATACGCTGTCTATAGGTGTTTTAGCTTTACAAGGCAAAGATGTGTCATACTCATAATCACAGGTAACATGGATATGGAAAACATCCCATTAACTGGCCTAACAGTGGCACAGTCACAACTGTTTGATAGACACCCCTGTGGTTGTCATATATGAGCTGTCCTTTCCCAGGTGAGTCAGGTTCCTGAGCTGTGATCCCACCTCACAACCTCTCAGAGAATCATATCTGGACAATGCCTAAAATGATGGGGGAATAAATAGGGACAGACTTTAAATATACCTGTTACAAACATAGGAAGTTCATAGGATGATACATTTAGCATTACAGTGAATATTCTTAAGGATGTGGAGTCTTAAACTCAAGTGTTTGTCATTACCTGATGACTTCAATCCTTAGCTATTTGCCAGAAAAGAACAGATCTCAGGAGGAACAAACAAAAATACATGATGTTAAAATGTGGACATTCTGTGAGGATCTGTACAGTTGAGAGGTATGTCTGTGATATCTCCCACTGCAGAGAGGGCCAGATGCTATGGCCATAGCAGCTGTTTAGCAGGACATTAATACAGCATGTCTTGTTGGGACATATATTCCTCCAAATCATATTTCCCATTATTACAGACCAAATCTTCATCTTCTTCTTTCGGCTTTTCCCGTTAGGGGTCACCATAGCAGATCATCTGTTTCCACTTCTTCCTGTCCTCTGCATCTTGCTTTGTCACACCAACCATCTGCATGTCCTCTCTCTCCACATCCATAAACCTTATGTTAGGCCTTCCTCTTTTCCTGTTACCTGGTAACTTCATCCTTAGCATCTTTTTCCCAATATACTCAGCATCCTTCCTCAACACATGTTCAAACCAACGTAATCTTGCCTCTCTGGCTTTGTCTCCAAACCTTCCAACCTGGGCTGACCCTCTAATATACTTATTCCTGATCCTGTCCACCCTCATCACACCTCTCCTTTTTTTTTGTTTGCCACTGTTCCAAATCATATCATATATATACTAGTCTCTACCCTCTTGTAGGGCCTTCCCTTTCACTCTTACTGGTACTCGTCTGTCACAAATCAAATCATTCATTATTCTCACCCAGTCCATCCTGCCTGTACTCTCTTAAGCCTCTTTTTCCACTCACCCATTACTCTGAACTGTTGATCCCAAGTATTTAAACTCATCCACCTTCACCACCTCTACTCCTTGCATCCTCACCATTCCTCTATCCTCCCTCTCATTCACACACATATATTCTGTCTTAGTCCTGCTAACCTTCATTCCTCTTCTCTCTAGAGCATATATCCATCTCTCCAGGGTCTCCTCCACCTGTTCCCTACTCTCACTACAGATCACAATGTCATCTGCAAAGACACAAAATACTACATTCAATTACTTGCTTACATGTTCCACTTACCTTTTTTCTTTCTTCTCTTTTCCACTTTAGGTTTCATTTGTTATTTCTCTCTCTCTCTCTCTCTCTCTCTCTGCACTACAGGGATAGAGCTGTTTGAATAGGTGGCAGCATGGCTTTTGCAGGTGATGCTCATGACCAGGTGATGGCCTGTGCACCTACTGTGGTTCCCTACTTGCTAATTGCATGAGGAGCAGCTGTGTAGTTCTTCCAATAGCCAATGTCACGGCAACACACTCCTATAAATGAGTACTCCATGTGGGTGTTGGCCCTTTCCCTTACGTGTAAGGAAGACATCCTGAGGTTGTGTGAGCTACTACCTCTTCCAACAAGACTTGTAGAGACAAGCCAAGTAAATGGTGGGGAAGGTTCAAGACTTAGGAGCAGAATGTGAGTATTGGTGTTATATATTTGGAATACTGCTAGTTTTATAGAGTTTGTCTGCACATGCTACTTCTGCATGGATGTCAGTCTGACAAAGTTCTGTCTCTACATTGCTCTCAACTGTAGGGCCATCCACATAATGGCCACAGGTTAGCCTGTCATGTATGGACTGTTCCCCACACAGGTGCTGTCCTTGGCAAATCAGTAGCATACTCTGGTGATTGCATTATGTAGATGGTAACATCCATTTGTTTTTCTGACTTTATATCCCTCAGAAAAGATATGTTACAACAAACCCTGTAACACCAGCAACTTTCTCAGTGTATAAAAGCAATATTTAATGTATGGCTGTGTATTTGGGCTTCAGTCCACCAGTTATGTCAGGCTTTGTCCAGATGTCATACAGTAGTAGGGGGATAGGTATACTGGTTTATCATTATTTAGTGCTGTAATTCCTGCTGAGGGGAATGGCTGGGAAACATGTTGAAGTCGCTAAATTCAAGAGGTAGGTATATAGAGAATGCTCTTAGATGGTCTTGTAACATTTTATGTGGGGGACAGTAACACATGTTTTAAAACTAGGCTGTTAGAACATATCAGACATATTACTAATAAGAAATTTGTCAGTTCTATAGCTGTACATTTGAATAAATCACACGATGGGGACAGTAGTGGGTCACAGGGTACTGTTTCTGAAAACATCTGTTCTGAAAACATCTGTTCCTCAGTCTGATGAAACATTCATAAAGGGCAATTGTTATGTACAGACTTCAATGTATTAATATTAACTGTGATACTTTATCCCGTAGGGGGTTAAATGACAAGTGTAATTGGAAGCAGTGTATTCAGTTATGTAATTAGGTGTTAATTGCTTCTTGAGATTAAGGCATGTATTCCTGGTGATGTTTATACCCTGAAGGCTTTGGCCAAAACATCAGAGTATAACAATCATGTATGAATTACTGGTTTGTTGTATTTCTCTTTGCTATGTTCAGACAATTTATTTGTTTTGCTAAGAGATTGTTGTATGTCTGGCCATTGTGTATGGCCTATCATGATTTTGTAGCAGTGTACTGTTCACTCATTTATTTGGACTGTGGGTGGGATCAGATGTGTCATGGCTGCTTTTGTATCCAACTGTGCATGCTGCCCCAGTAGTGGGTGGTCTATCAGCAGCATATTTTTGTATGGGGATTTTGGGACATGTATGCATATAGATATATATATATCTTTATATGTAAGCATGTTTGTATATATATATATATATATATATATATATATATATATATATATATATATATATATATATATATATATATATATATATATATATATATATATATATATATATATATATATAGAGGTGCACTTCAAATTATCAAGTTACCAAAAACTCGAAACCCATATGTTTGAGACCATATGATCGAGTTTTTGGAAAATCTAAAGTGAGTAAAAATAAAACACAGAAAACATTAAAATAACATTTCTGCAGGGGGGACAAGCCTCCCTGCACCCCCCACACCATCTCCTAGGATTGATATATATATATATATATATATATATATATATATATATATATATATATATATATATATATATACACACACACACATACATGTATATATATATATATATATATATATATATATACATATATATATATATATATATATATATATATATATATATATATATATATATATATATATATATATAAGTTGTAAGCGAGTTTGCACAGGTTTCCACAGTGGTAAGCAATGCTAACTTCCGGTTAAATATGCTACAGACAGTTAGCCTTAAAAGTGCTTAATCTGTGTAGGCATTAGTTAACACCATGCAAGCAGGCTTAATCCTGCTTACTACTGCTTGAAAGAGCTTACCCCCACTTACCCCTGTACTAATCTCTTTAAAAGAAAAGAAAAAAGGTGTGATAGAAAAGTGGTGAAAAAAGTGGGCACACAGAGGGAAAGACAATACAGATAGTAGCTAGGGATGTGTAGGATGGGTGTAGGGAAGATCCATAGCTGTCCATTTCTTTGACAGCAACAGCTGTGCATATATACTGAATTTGGAGGTATATGTGGACACTCAAACCCCAGTGTACATGTGCAAAATGGACAGCTATATATGGGGCAAATTTTTTTGTGGGGAACAGATTGTCCTTTTTTTTTCTTTTAAGGTGAGAGTTGGATGTTGGGGAAGATAGTAGATATATTTGGGGAGGTAGGTTGGGTAGGAAGACAAACAAGACAGACAAGACAACATACAGGGGTGGTATATTACACATATGGGAGGTAAACACCTTGGATGGGGAGGGGTATTTGGATATTGGAATCCCATGAGCCCCCAAAAGGAAACAGTGGGACTGAGATCCCCAACCATGGGCAGTCACCACTGTACCTTCACAGCCCCAAAGGTGGCTGTGCTGGGGCTGAAAAGAGGGGCAGGCTGACCGTCTAATTGTGCCACACGGTCCTCAAGCTGGTGCAGCAGATCTCCAAACTCCTTTTGGAGCTCACTACGCACCCATCCCCGGACCTGGCGAAGAGTGACAGTATCCCATCCGTGCCCACTCCCAGGGGGGACGAGCCTCATCCCCTGAGGTGGTTCTACCCAATGGTTGTGCAGGACCAGTGGACAAGGAGGTCCCAGCGGTGGGTCCCAGACATGCTGGGGCCCGGTGCCATGGCCAGATGAGGTGGGAGTGGTGGGTCCAGTGGGACCAGCCTTTCTAAACATGCTATGGTGTTGCAGTTTTATAACATATGTCAGTTAGTAATAGTCAATACAATCCAGGATTAGTTATAACAGCATGCATAGATATTCCCATTAACCCAAAACATCAGATTTGGAACAGTTACATAGCAAACAGAACACACGTATATATGGAACCATACTGGCCATTACAATGGCATGAAAGTTACATTGACAGCAACAGGCCACCAATGATAGTATTTCAACATGGAACATTATCAGAAACACATTTCAATATTTGTTTAACAGTAGGACATATGTCCCAACAGTAGGTTTGGGTGTAAATAATACCCATTGATGTGTGTGTTTAGATCATTGTTGCAGATATGGTGAGGGGGAGAGAGAGATGTTAATTAACAACTTATATATCCTTGCAGTACTCGCAACTTTAATGATCATTGCTCCAGTCATTATTCTACAGGTATTATAATACCCTATGGCCTTGGTTTGGCCAGTGGTATGTTTGTACACAGTGTATAATTCAGCCGTCTTATAGCTAATTTCTTCTTCTCTTACCTGGAAGACCTGTGGGGGGAATGTTTGTTAACACTACCTGACTGTTTCTACACATATTCCCAAAATCCTTGTTAAAATTATGCAAACAGCTTACTACCACTCCCAGGATTTGAACCATGGCTGTGTCTGCTAAAATACAACAATTTGTGTTTTATCAGAGTGCGCTAGTAGGAAACTGCCTTCTGTTGTTTCAGTGTTTTCTGTCTAAGACTCTCTTGGTTTTTCAATCTGAACTTGTAATTACAACATTCTTATACAGACATTCCTAGACATATTTTTCATGTAGCACAGTGTGGGAAAAAGTGGTTAACACAACATTACTTTTCAGATATCAGATCTTGGTGAATGCAACATGTCAAGCCATACAATACCAGAGTAAACACAACCAGTCCAGGATTTAGACCTTTATTGTCAGCAGTTACAGTTCTTTTACCTGGAAGACCTGTGGGGGGAATGTTTCTTAACACTACCTGGCTGTATCTAGACATATTCACAAAATCCTAGTTGAAATTATGCATACAGCTTACTACCACTCCTGGGATTCAAACCATGGCTGTGTCTGCTAAAAATGTGACAATTTTATATTACCAGAGTGAGCGATTGAGAAACCACTGTTTCTTCCTTCAATGTTTTCTGTGTAAGTCTCTCTTGGTTGTACAATCTGACCTTATAATTACAACATTCTTATACAGACATTCTAGACATATTTTTATGTAGCACAGTGTTGGAAACAGTGGATAACACAACATTGCTATTCAGATATCAGATCTTGGTGAATGCAACATTTCATGCCATACAATACCAGAGTAAACACAACCAGTCCAGGATTTAGAACTTTATTTGCCAGGCAGTTACACTTTTATTTAAATATGACCTATATGGCACTATTACTGTCATATTGTATGGTTTATTCAGTACAAACCATATACATTTTTTATACTGCCAGGTGACATTTTACTACTTTATATTTATTTGGTATGACTACAACCAGGATTGTTACTCAGCAGCCTTGTGACGCAACCTTTGCAGCCTACTAGCATGAGCTTCCTGGTTCACAGCTCGCTCAGCTGGAGCTGTAATGAAAATAGAGAAACATTTAGGCATACCTATCCATCACATACACAGGCTTGACTTTGGTAAACAGTTATTGCTATGAATACTTACACACCGCTGGGACATCTCCCCCCTCTCTTGCTTCTTGGATCCACTGTTCCAAGAGCTTCCTCTTCCTCCATTTCAAGTCGGAATAGTGGTGCCGAACCTGCTCACCAGTCCAAGAGATACCAGTGGTACTGGTGAGATCATGGGTGAGACTTTTCCAGGCTTCCACTTTATATTGGGAGCCCTGGTACTGGTCCTCCAGCAGTCTCACATCATGTTTTTTTACCAGGAGCCCTACCATGACCTTGGACTCCTGTATACCCCAGTGCTGCACCCAAAAGCCCATTCCTTCTCCAACACCTGCTTTACTGCCTACAGTGGAGAGCTACAACCAGTTATGAGCTATATTCCTGCCTGTGGGGTTTAAATATGGCCAATTTTCCACCCTTTGCCATGATTGGATGGTTTTGAAAATGCTGAGCTAAGCTAAGCTATGGACAAACCTGCTTAGCTATGGTTGGCAGTGCTTAAAGGGGCAGGTTCAGCATTGCTTAACAATGGGCAAATCCACTTAGCTGGGCTAATCATTGCTTAGTATTCATATGTACACAATGCTTACACCTGGTCAGCATAGCTGTGCAATGCATAGTATTGCTTATGTTTTATTTTATTGGACTACCACCTGTACGGGATTGATTCATCATTCATTACATAATATAGACTTATTTACCTTCCCTGACATCCCCCAATGTGCTGCAATCACATTTATTCTTGTGTGACTATACTGTATGGGGCACTTGTGTTTATATGGGGGTTTCACTACTTTATTACACTGACACCTCACATCTGGGCCTAGTACACTACTCTGGTTGAGAAATATAAGTCACTTCCTACATAAATATACAAATAAATTAAAATTGTAATGTTTACACATGAAAAACGGAAATGGTTTGGGTGAGGCTCGAACTGTGAATGACTACATGCAAGGCATGTGCTTTAACCACTATACTATCGCAATTATGCTTATGCTGGATGTCTTTTGCTGTTTAACTTATCGGGCTGTTTCAGCTGGGCTAAGCATAACTAACCAACGGGCACACTCACGCAGCTACGCTTAAACTTTATTGTATATGTGAAAAAAAATTGATTTGTTGTGTTTTTTTACTTTGTACCCTTCAGAATATTCATGCTAATGCTAAACTTATTATTATATCAACTTTCTGGCTTTGTACGGACAATTGTCCCTTATGGCTTTGTCCAGATTTCTTACTCTGATGGGTTGGCAGGTGTGCGTTGTGTACTTCATACCCTGCCAAAAATTCATGATTATGCTAAACCTGTTATTCTATCAACTTCATGGCTTTATAGGGACGATTGTCCCTTATGGCTTTGTCCAGATTTCTTACCCTGACGGGTTGGGAGTGTTACGAGCATTCTTACTCTATTTAAATTGCCGTATGGAAATTCTGGTGTGCAGGGGGCATGTGTATTGCGAGAGCACTACTCTCAGACACACCCCCTGCACTCATACACAGAACCATGTCTGTTTTACAGCATGGCAGCACGCCTTCATGAATATGCATGGCGCGCTGCCATGCTGCACAGGAATGGTCCCTTCCGTGCAGGAATAAGCTATTCTTGCATGGATGTTTACTGAATCTGGGGGAATGTGCATTTACCTACTGGGATTTAGAATAGATATTGATCTGTACTAGTCCATTCTATTGGGATCATACCTCTCAACCTTTCAGAGCAAGAAATCTGGATAAAGCCATAAATAATGAGGGGACAAAGGCCCAAAATAGGACCATTTTTTAAAGATTTCTTTTACAAATTTAGAAAGTTGCTAGAATAACAGGCTTTACATTAGCATGACCTTTCTGAAGGGTATGAAGTCTGAAACTCAAAGGCCTGTCATTATTTTTTTACTTCTTCTCTCAATGATTTGCCAATAATTTTTCAGAAAAACAAAATTTTATGAGTAACCGACCAAAAATATGAGGCAAAAAAATTGGACATTCTGAGAAAATCTGGACAGTTGAGAGTTAAGAAGGGGATCCTTTCTGTTTTATATAAATATATATATATATATATATATATATATATATATATATATATATATATATATATATATATATACACACACACACACACACACACACACACAGACACACACACACACACACACACACACACACACACACACACACACACACACACACACACACACACACACACACACACACACACACACACACACAATTAGGGCTTCCTTCAATGAAAGATAGTTAACAGTTCATCTTAAAGATGCCAATTGTGCGGCAACAATTCTTGGAGTTTAGGTTTTCTTTCCCTTCACGTTTGGAGAGCAGTTATATGGAGAAGAAGTTAACCAGCAACTAAGCAGGGGACTTTTGGTGCCTAGTTCACCTGTATGCATATACATATAAATATTCCATGAAGAGCTGTATTCAGTTTATCCTAAACCATTTTCTATTACTCAAAGGTACTTTTAGAGGAGGAATTTTTGACTATCTTGATCTGTTGTCTATCAGGGATGTAGAGTAATAGCGAACGTATCGGTTTGTCATAGCCTTAGCGGGAACAGGCACTTGCCCTTAGCAGTATCCTTTCTTTACTGAAAGGGAAATGTAGAGAGAGAGCAATTTAGGAAGGAGGTTAAGTGAAGGAAACAGGAGTTCTTTTAGAATAGTATTGGCAAATTAAGAAGTACACATTACTGCCCATGCCACCCTTAGTAGATGGTTGCTTTCCATCACTGATGCTTCCCTAATCATTTGTTATATACAGTCATCAGGAGGTGCCTGGAGACTGTGATTAATGACTGTAATTGTTTTAAATTTAGAAGACAAGAATTTTCTGCCACCTGTATTCTGTAGGATATGCTTTCTTGGTTGAGATAAAAGGACAAATAAAAATCACACTAACAGAGGATAAGTTAACAGATTAACATTAGCTTATTTAACAAAAGTGCATAAATAAACACAATTAGCTTCATAGGTAAACTGTCTGGCATGGGCACCTCATGCAGTTTCCCGTACTTCAGGCTGTTAAATGTCTGTCGGATGCTGGTCATGGTAGTGATAAGATATTGTCAATACTACATCAAATATGAGAAGTATGATAAGGAAGTTTATTACAGCTTCATACAATGCATGACAGCACAGTTATATGGCAGACTAGTAACACTGCAATGCAGTAGGATTTCCTTGACTGAAAATGATATACATTATCATCCATAAGCAGTGAGTAATCACTGGTAAACAACAAGCCTACACAGTAAAAACAAAAACGTAATGGCCAGAGAAACTGAAACAAAATTAAGAAAAGCTCATAATTGGAAAATCCCAGGCCCAGATGCATGAACCTAACATCTGGCTAAAAGTATTGACATCTTTACATGAAGATTTAGCCTTGAGTAAGAACTATTTGTATGAGCACCCCAAACAGACACCTACCTCATTAACAACAAGAAAAACAATGCTACTATTTAAGGGTGAACATTCAAACTGTCCTAAAAACTATAGACCAACAACTTGCCTTTCCACATTGTATAAACTATATACTGGAATTGATGTCGACAGAGTTTATAGTTACTTATGGCAATAGAACAAAAGGGTAACAAAAGAATGTCATATGGAACAAATGATCATTTGTTGTTAAATAATGTCATAATGGAAAACTGTCAAAAGGGGAAGAATCTAAGTATGGCATGGATAGACTATAAAAAAACATTTGACAGTATCCCATATTCATGGATAAAAGAGTGCTTAAAAAATACAGCCTACACTGATTGATTACATTACAGCAACCATGAAACAGTGGCATACCACTTTGCAGTTAATCTATAATAAAGAACAAATTACTATTTCTGGGATAAAAATTAAAAGGGGGATATTCCAGGGTGACAGTGTCTTAAGTAAAGAGAGACACAAAATTATAAAATACCAGGATTTGCAGGCAGAAATGAGGCCAATGTGGAAAAAGGATACCCAGACAGTTCCAATAGTAGTAGGAGCAATGGATCTTTTAAAAAAAGAACTTACAATCGTACTTAGATATGTTACTGATACATGTAACTCTATACAAATTGTGGAAGGAAGCATTACTGGGCACACTGCTGGTGCTGCGAAGAGCACTTCTGGCTAGCATCAAAGACCGACACAATACTGATTTCATGGACTTTAATCATACTTTGACTTAGGAATGGGGCCCATTCCAGTCATGGTATTAGAAACCCAAAATACTTCTAGAAATTAAAAAAAAGGTTAGAAATAATAATGCTGATCCTGGTACTTCTGGAAATACATCTCAAGATTGTAAATGATTGTTATGCTTATTTGCTCATGACTTTGTCCATTATTTTTACATTTGCATCTCTGCATTATTGTTTTTGTATTATTTATATTTTACTGTTCATTTTGGAGTTTTTTTTTTCCTGGGCCTTCACTGAAAAAGGGTTTATTTCCACTCAGCCTATCCTGGAAAACAAATGAAATGAATGAATGAATGAATGAATGAATATATAGCTAAAAAGTAGTCAATGATGAAACTGTAAAATATGTAAACAGGAAAAAAATAATGTTGATATTATTGTGAACCTTTATATCCAGAACATTCAACCAACTATGCAGCAGAAATTGTACACAGTACAATAGATCAGTTCCTAACAAAGCATAGGGGATGATATATTTCAGCAATCAAGATACATACCAAGCGTAATACCAGTTGTGATGTCCCTACTCTGGGACAGTGATCAAGGAGCCTCAGTCCTCACCACTGACACTAGTGAGGATTATTCACTGAGAAAAAAATAGACTTGCCAGTATTTTTAGATGCAGCTCTCTGAACCAAGTACAATTTCCCTTAAGAGCACACAGGAAATACACACTCCAGTCCTGGGACTGGGCTTTTTCTCCAGGCCATAAATAAGACTCCCCACTAACCACTGCAGATTTAAGTCCTTAGCCAGGTGTTCCAAGTTAAGTCCTCCACCACACTCTCTGTAAAATCATTGCTCTCAATGTCCCTGTTCAAAGTAGCTGACACATACACACACACACACACACACACACACACACACACACACACACACACACACACACACACATACATACACACACACACACACACACACACACACACACACACACACACACACACGCATGCACACACATTATTGAGCTTTAGATTTTCACACACACACACACACACACACACACACACACACACACACACACACACACACACACACGCACACACACACACACACACACACCTACAGCTTACCTGCTCTGACACCTCCATCCAGACTATATTAGATTTAATGTCGCCATAACAGCTGAAGCCAGCTACTTTAAAGCTTTTACAATGGTACTGAAGTACACTTCGTAAAATTAATACTTAAACAAATGGCAGTGTTTGATCATGCAGCAAGACTTTCAGGAATGTGGAGGCATAAATTAAAGTACTCACAAAGGTTAAATATTTTCTAAAAGACAGGACATAATGAAAGTTTTAAATATATTTAATAATAATAAAAAATGAAATTACTGAATATATATTTACAATGAGCACCAGACTTTCAATCACAGGACATGTAAAAAACAAGTAAACTCAGTAAAAACAGCCAGTCATGCAATAAATCCAGGTGGTTTCGATAAAAATAAAATCAGAAAAACTAAGAAAACCACACCAAAACCAAATCCAACTTAGTGAATGCATTAGTTTAATGTTATATTTCAAAATCCTCAGGCAAATCTAAATTCAAAATATCTCATTTAAATATTCTCAAAATCACATGTTAACAAGTCCCATGATCCTTTCTCTAAAAATGCTTATTTAAAACATTATAAAAATCCTTTATTGCATGCACATAAAACTATATATGTAAATATAAAAATATATAAAATGTAAGTAATAAATCTGAGTATAAACAATAAAAACTAATATAATAGTTATGTTTCTTTAAAACCCCTTTTAAGGGAATCATTTAAGAAGGTATAAATATGAATATATGTGATTTTATTTGTTTTTTTATTGTTTATATTCAGATTTATTAAGCACATCTGAGGAAACCTTAGGGCAAAAGATGGACTTGCAATATAACATTAAACTAACGCATTCAGTAGGGTGGACATAGTTTTGGTGTGTTTTTTTTTTTACATTTTGTGAAATACAAAAAACAACACAGATGGAAAGACTCAGGGACAGATTCAGTAAGTCCTACACTAAGTGTACACTAAGTCTACAATATATATATTCAGGAACATTCTTATCACATTTTTTGTGCTTTCTACTCAGAAAGATTACACTAAGTGTACATGGAGTTTACAGTTTATGGTAACCTTTATGAATCCCCTACAATTAGAAGGAAGAAGGTATGAGTTATATCTGTGTTGTCTGCTCACTCAGAATGGTGTGCACATAGTGTACAGTTAATTCAGGTGTTATTGAATACCGGGGTGAGACAGATATAGAAAAAACAACATTTAGCTAATCTCACTGTATTTTCCTGACTAAAGAATTACTGTTCCCTATTAACTTACTAAAGTAAAGCAAGATGAAGTGGACGAGTGTCTCTTGTGTTAGGTCTGAAAAACATAGTGCACATCTCTCGCTAGTTTTCAAATACAATTTCATTGCTGGCTATAGAATGACTTCACATCTGGACACCCAACTGTAGTTCCCATGCTACCCTCTCACTAGAAACCGAGCCAGGATCTGGCGCTGACGTGCCAGAATACACATATAGAACATTGGCTAAGGTTTATTACTGAATCTGGAAACTGTAAACAATTCCAACACTTCTACCCTTCCTACAGAAACTAACGAGCTATTCTCTGGCACCCCAGTGTAGCAATTAATTCACCACTAATGACAATAGAGCAGGCCTCCAGTCCAGGCTTTTCACAGCTATTGCGTCTCTGGCTGCATTCAGACCTGATAGAGAAAATATCTTTATGGCCTAAACCAAGTCATTTAATGTCAATCTATTTTTCTTATGGTAAGCTGGGCTGAGCTTAACCCCTTCTCTTCCAGAATCCTCTGTTAAAATGTATGCATTTCATCAGTTACAACAATACAGTCTGACATACATGTATATTTTTTCTGTCCAGCATGACTCACTGTTGTTACATTTTTAACACAAGCAACTTTACAAATGCATTTTAACACAAGCATCTGTACAAATCAGTTTCATATTCAAATGACACATAATTATTTACAAAATTCCAGCTAGCTAAGCTAGCATATGATACACATAGGTTCATAGGTTCATAGGTTCATACCAGGCTATCTGCCCTGGGGCAATTATAAGCCTAGCCTGATTCTGTATGGCTTATGCCACCCCTTGATTTGAGTATACTGTGCCCTTTTTAAGGTTTAGTTTACTGTGCCTCTGTCTAATAGTGACACAGGAGTAATCCCTGGGACAAACCTACGATCCCCCATCCACCTATTGAGATTCTTCTTGAAGAGATTCAGTGAGGTGATCTGCCTCACATGAACTGGAATTCTATTCCAGAGTGAAGGGAGCCTCTGGGTTATGAACCTGTCCCTCCAGCAAGTTCTATTTATTTCTGTGCTGAGGTTCAGGTCCCTCGAGCATGTGGCTCTAAGGGATTTAGATTTACTGAGGTGGAGCATGTCCATTAATTCTGGATTTGACATAGCTTTGTATGTCAGGCATAGATCGCCTCGAAGTAGGCGGTATGCAACTGAGTAGAGTTGGAGTTTTTTTAACCGAGCAGCATATGGCATCTGTTTGAGACCCTTGATCCTCTTGGTGAGATACTTTTGGGGCCTCTCTAATTGCTGCAGGTGTCGGGTAAGGTACATCCCAAAAGGGGCATTGTATTCTATGATGGGCCTGATGAGGGATGAATAAAGGGGCACGATTACCTCTCTTGATCTAGATGTGAAACCCTTTGTGATGAGGTGGGCTATATAGAAGGTCTTTCTAACCACTTTAGCAATGTTTTTTTCAAAGGAGAGATTGCTATCAACTTGGGTCCCCAGGTCCCTAGTAACTTTCTCTGTACTTAATGGGTTTCCACCTATGTGGTAATTTGTGGGCACATTGTTTTTGCCAAAGGGTATGACTATACATTTTTTGGCATTTACCTTTAAACCATGGCGCTGGCACCACTTATCTGTCTCTGTGAGACCTTTTTGAAGGATGTTTGTGTCAGCTGGAGAGTCGATTATGGCGCCCAGTTTGCAGTCGTCTGCAAACTTGGTGAGCCATAGTCCTTCCACATTTGCCTGTACCTCGGAAAAGTATATACCGAACAAGAGTGGTCCCAGGACAGAACCCTGTGGGATGCCACTTGTGACCGGTTTCGAGTCTGACATGGCTCCAGCAACTCTCACTCTGTGGGTTCTGTCTTTGAGCCAGTTTGCAACCCATCTTGTGACATAGGGGTTTATATTTAAGCTGGATAGCTTATCTATGATGCCCGAGTGAGGTATTGTGTCAAATGCCTTTGCAAGGTCCAGATAGGCTATGTGGACTACCTTCCCTTCATCTATGGCTTTGGTGACTGTTTCGAAGAAGTCAACCAGGTTCAAAAGGCAGGATCTGCCCTTGACAAAGACGAACTGGGTAGGATCTAGTGTCTGTAGGTCCCCAATGTCTTTGTTTATGAGCTCCATGATGATCCTCTCCATAGCCTTGCAGACTAAGCTTGTCAGTCTTATGGGGAAATAGTTTCCAGGGTCCGTAGAGGCTCCACCTTTGTGGAGTGGGACCACTGTTGCTGTACGCCATTCTGTGGGCACATATCCTGTAGTGAGGCTGAGACTGTATAGCTGTTTTATTTGAGGGATTAGTCCCTCTTGGAGTTCATGTAGGACACAACCTGGGACACCATCTGGTCCCATGGAAGCAGTGTTTTTTGCTTTGGAGAGGGCAGCCTTCACCTGAGCATCAGAGATATTTGGGAGGCAGCCCTCTGCCGGGATAGATACTTGCTCTTTTGGGGTGGAGGGGGTGGAGAAGTTTGCACTGAACCTGTCTGCCAGGATATTGGCGATGTCTGTGGGTTCAGTGTATTTTCTGTTGTTTAGAATCAACTCAGAACAAGTCTGGGAGTTGCATCCCAGGTTCCTAACATAACTGAAAAAAGCCTTATGATTGTCTTTGGTGTCCTGTGCAATTTTTCTCTCGAAGCTGTCCTTGGAGGATTTTATGAGGGATCATAATTTTTTGCTAGTACTGATCAGAGATGCCTTCCCTATTAGGGATTTTGCTCTATCATGTAGTAGTTTCCTCCTTCTGTTGTACAG
The DNA here is from genome assembly GCF_019279795.1 of Protopterus annectens. NCBI lineage: Eukaryota > Metazoa > Chordata > Ceratodontiformes > Protopteridae > Protopterus > Protopterus annectens. The sequence continues at coordinate 1,381,485,476 of NC_056726.1, read as the reverse complement.
TTTATTTATGGCAGGGGTCCACCAGACTGGACGCCTGCCTTTGGATGATTGGGTCTTGGTTTTGTTTGGGATAGCATGATCCATGCATTCCTGGAGATGTCCATAGAATGCGTTTATATAGGATTCTGCAGTTTGGGCCATAGTTTCCACTGGCCCTGGGGCCTTGAAGGATTCCACCGGTTTTCAGAAGTGAGAAGTTCACTTTGAGAAGTTTTCACTGTGGTTTTCTGGGCTGGGGTGGGGTCGGGATGTGGACATCCAGTGAAATTAATTTATGGTCTGATCTTACCAATGAGGGATATACTTCTGGTGTGGAGCATAGAGTCCCCATGTTGGTAATGATCAGGTCTAGTATGTTGTCTCCTCTTGTGGGAGTGGTGACTAGTTGTTCCATAGAATTTGAGTTTATAATTTCCAGGAACCTTTGGGCTAAGGTGCTGGGGCTTGAGTAGTGCTCCCAGTCAATGTTTGGGTAGTTGAAGTCACCCAATATAATGGTGTTTGGAGAGATCTTCATGTTCTCCAATGTTTTCAGGAAAGCCGAGTGGGATTCCTGACTTTGAGAGGGTGGTCTGTAGGATGCTCTAAACTGAAAAGCAGTCTTGCCCACTTTTAGTTGCACATGGATGGTCTCTGATACTTTGCAATGCCACTAACCTGGAGGTGTGGATATCCTTGATAAATATGGAAACTCCCCTCCTTTTGTGGTTCGGTCCGGGTTTTGGGGCGAAAAGCATGATATGAGGTATAGCCTGGTAGTGCTGGAGTGCTCTCTGGAGCCTTGAACCAGGTTTCTGTCACTGCACAGATATCGATGTTCTCCATACTGAGGAGAGCTTCGAGTGCGTGCATCTTGAGGTTAAGACTTCTGGCGTTAAGCAGCATTACCCTTAGTTTCTTGTTCCTTGTGCTGTCTATGGGGGTGGGTTTGACTTTTGAGCCTTGCCTAAAAAAGGCACTATGGGGGTGGCAGGAGCCTTTGCCAATATCTGGAAGCCCAGTGGTGACAGGTGCAAGCCATCCCTAGTGAAGCAACGTGGCTTGTCGAGCATGTCATCCCAGGCTGACAGACACTGGATCCCCTTTGAATGACACCAAAATTTTAGCCAATTGTTAAAATCGATCATTTTGTCTTTGTACTGTGGCATCATTCTAGGTGAGGGTAAGATGCTGCTCAAGGTCAGGGTCATACCAGCCTGGGCTACATGATCAGAGAGCTGCTCTATGTCTCTTTTCATGTAGTCCAGGGAGGTACGTCTCAGGTCATCCACACCAGCATGTACAATGACTGAGTCATATTTCTATTTGCTTTGGAGTGACCTGAGTGCTTGCATTTTGTGGCGGATCCTAGCACCTGACAGGCAGCTCACCGTGACCTTCTCTTTATTCAGCCTGGTGAGCGGGATGTCAGTGTGTCTGACAATAGAGTCACCTATTACAAGAGTATCAGGTGTGTTATTCAGCCTTAAGGGCTGTGGCTGCTTGGCACACTGACTTTGTGGGCTATGTGTTGTGCGTGTTTTGTTTTGAGGTAGCGTTTGCTTGGATGTCTGCTTTGGAGGTCTCTGTTGCTTAGGTAGATTTTTATTTAGAGCCTCCAAGTATGTTTTTGTGTATTTATGCACTGTCTTACTTATGCTCTCTGGCACAACTGGCACTACCTCACATCTTCACATCTCTCTCCACTTTGAAGACTCAAGCTAGTTTTTCATGTAACCCTGGAGAAACATTGCTTGAGAGAAATGGGCCTGTCTGGGTACACATTAACCTATACTCTTTCTTGAGAGCCCATCTGCATTGGCATTGCTGACGCCACTATAGTGCTGCACTGTCATGTCATATGCCTGCAACCCTAGGCTCCACCTTAATAAGTTGGTATTTTGCTGGCTGGCTTGATGTAGCCATGTTAAGGGATTGTGGTCTTTAACCACAGTGAATTTTGTTCTGTATGGATAGGGTTGAAGTTTTTGCAGTGCCCATACTATGGCTAGACATTCTTTTTCTACAGCTGTATAACATTTCTCCCTGGGTTGGAGTCTACAGCTAAGATATAGCTTGTTTATGGATGGCGCAGTGGTGCAGCGGTTTGCTTTGTTCCCTCATAGTGAAAGGTTCTCTGGTTTGGTTCTCAGCTGGGGTTCCTTCTATGTAGAGGCTGCATATCCTCCCTGTATTCAGGTGGGTTTCCTCTGGGTGCTCCAGTTTCCTCCCACATTACAAAGACATGCATCTGGATCATTTTTCCCTGGGCCTCTGCTGAAAATTGGTTCATTCCAAGTTGGACTTTCCCAGTAAACAAATGTTAAATGAATATACAACAGCATGCCCTTCTCCCTCTGAGGAAACCTGGCTGAGTACAGCTCCCACCCCATGGTTTGAAGCACCCACCTGCACAACAAATTATTTAATGTAATCTGGACTGGCTAGCACAGGGAGTCCACCCAAAGCCCCTTTTAAGCTTTTGGAATGCCTGCTCACAGACTGGGGTCCACACAACCTTATCTGGTCTGTTTTTTCTTGTCAGGTCTGTGAAGGGAGCAGCTATTGTACTATAACTGGGAATGAACTTTCTATATTACTCCACTGCCCCTAAGAATGCCCTCATCTGCATTTTGGTAACAGAGGCAGGGCATGCCTGAATAGCTTACACTTTTGCAGGTTCTTGCCTGATCTTACCACTCCCCACTCTATGTCTCAGGTAGGAGACCTCTGCACTACCCACTTGACAATTACTGGACTTAATGGTCAACCCTTCCCTTTTCAGTCTGCCCAGGACCTCCTTGACACACTGTAGATGGCAAAATCATCCAGGTAAGCAAGGACATAATCTCCTGTTCCTGCTAGGATGTGATCTACCAGCCTCTGGAAGGTATTTGGGGCATTGTTTATCCCAAATGACATCTTCATAAACATGCATAATCGGAAAAGAGTCACAAAGGCTGACCTCTCTCTCTCTCTCTTTAGTGGTGGGAGTCAAGAGCACCTGCCAGCAGCCCTTGATCAGCTCAATAGTGGTCAGATACTTAGTCCCACACAGCTGCTGTATGGCTTCATCTGTCCAAGGCATGGGGTATCCATCTGACTCTGTGTGACCATTTAGTTTTCTGTAGTCCACACAGAACCCAGTTCTGCCATCCTTCTTTTGTACTAGCATGGGTGGCACAGTGGTGCAGCGGTTAACATTGTCGCCTCACAGCAAGAGGTTCTCCGGTTCGATTCTCGGCTGGGGTGCCTTCTGTGTGGAGTTTGCATGTTCTCCCTGTGTTTGCATGTGTTTCCTCTGGATAATCTGGTTTCCTCCCACACTCCAAAGACATGCATCTGGAGCATTTCTCCCTGGGCTTCCACTGAAAACAGGCTCTGTGGAACCTAGTCGAAATTTCCCGGTCAACAAATGATAAATAAATAAATAAATAAAAAATGACTGGGGAGGCCTAGGAAATGCTGGACTCCTGGATTACTCCCATTTCAAACATTTCCTGTATATCCTCCCTCAGAGTCTGTCTGACTCACTCAGGCATCATGTAAGGGGTCTGCTTGATAGGTCTTTGGAGTCCTATATCCACATGGTGCTGCACCAGGTGGGTGCACCCAGATTTCCCAGTGAGCATGTCCCCAGGCTGCTGTAACACTGCTTGGATTTCTCAAACCAGATTACGGAATAGCTGCTGGGACATTGCTACCCCTTCCACTGAGGTGTCAGTCCAAGCCTCACTGAGGAGAGCAGTCACCAGATCACCCTTAGACTGCTCCTGCCATCCACTGCAACTGTTCAGCACAAGGGCCACCCTATCATGGTAAGGCTTCATCATGTTAACATGGTACAGTTGGTACCTCTGCCTCCTACCTAGGAGTTTTACCATGTAGTTAGCATCACTGATGTCCCTTACCACTTTGAAGGGTCCTGCCCAAGCTGCCTGCAGCTTACTGTGTCTGACAGGAATGAGTACCATAACCTGTTGTACCAGAGCATACTCTCAGGCTCAAGCATTCATGTTATACCAGAGCTTTTTCTGCTGTTAGGCTCCTGCCAAGTTCTCCTGGGCCAAGCCCATGAGCTCCCTAAGTCTTGTGCTAAGGTTTAGGACATATGGTGCAACAGACTGTTTGTGGGATTCACACTCACCCTTCCAATCATCATGAATCAAATCCAAGGGCCTCCTCAGCCTATGCCCACATAGCAACTCAAAGAATGAAATACCTGTAGATTCTTGGGGTACATCTCTTATGCAAACAGCAGATGGGATAAACATTTGTCCCACTCTCTCTTAAGCTGGTCTGCAAATGCCCTTAACATGGTCTTCAGTGTGGAGTTTAACCTCTCCACAAGACCATTAGTCTGGGGATGGTAGGGGGTGGTCTTTAGGTGCTTCATCCCACAGCAGTCCCACAGACAAGGCAGCATGTCTGATATGAAATTGGCACCTCTGTTAGACAGTATTTCTTTTGGGAAACTACCGTGCTGAAAATATCTAGCATAGTATTTGCCACCTTCTCTGCCTCGATGGAGGACAGAGCTACGGCCTCAGGGTATCTAGTAGCATACTCTACTACCACTAGGATATATTTCATCCCTGTAGAAATTGGGGTACTTAGAGGCCCCACAATACCCATAGCTACCCTCTGAAATGGCTCTTCAGTCACAGGCAAAGGCATCAAAGAAGCTTTCACCTTGTCTCCTGCCTTGCCTACATTTTGGTACAGCTCAAAGGTTCTGCAGTACCCTGTTACATCCCTTGCAATCCCAGGCCAATAAAAGTTATGCATAATAAATCTCTTGGTATGCTTTATGTTCATATGACCTGCAAAAGGAATGCCATGGGCTATGGGTAGAAGTGGCAGATGGTAGGCTCTATGAACTGCTCTGTTACTTCACCCTCTAGGCCTTTCCACAGGGGCCCCACTCTCTATAGAGTAACCATTTTTTCCAATATACAGACTCCCCTTTTCATTGAGAATCAGGTGACTCCTTAGCTACCTCCCTCAAGCCTTGTAATGTAAGGTCAGAGAGTTGAGCCTGTCTCAGCTGTACTTTGTTACAATGATAGAGTCTAACATACATGTATATTTCTTTTCTGTCCATCAGGACCCACTTTTGATACATTTTTAACACAAGTATCTTACAAATCAGTTTGACATTCAAATGACATATAATTCTTTACAAAACTCTTTATAGCTATGCTGGCATATGTTACACATGCACTGCCCTATTCTCCCTAGCATAGGTGGCACTACCTCACATCATCACACCAATTATGTCATGGCTTGGCTAGTGGAGAATGATGGAAAACATAAGATGATTCTGAGAGGTATAGTGAAGGAGGAATCACCCTGGAGTTTAAAAACCTGTTGGTAACACACATACTGAGCAGCCCAAAAGGAGAAATGCATATCCAATGAGGGTAAGTCATGTTGAGGTGAGGATGAGTTGAAATTCAATTGACTAACGGAAAAAGTTATCAGCCAGATAGTGTTCTTTAGAGAACATGAAGGTTTGGATGTGCCTTTCTCATTGGTTAAGTGTTATACACAAAAGCAAGGTGTGGAATGGTTTATCTGAGAAAGACAGAGTATAGTTACTTATTTGACTTGCTAAGTTTTCTCTGCTTGGTAAACAAGAAAGGAATTTAACTTAAAGAGTTTAATTATGTCAGAAAAATACTTAGAGCTCAAGTTTTCCTTGTATACAGGTTTGTGGAAAACAGTTATATGGTGCAAGTACCCAGCAGCTTAGCAGGGAAACCCTGGTGTCTAGTTGACCAGTATGGATATAAATATGAATATTTACTAAAGAGTTGTATTATAAGGTTGTTCAACAACATAGAATGATAGGAACAATACTAATCACATGATCATATGAACCATAAGATGTCTAGCAATACTCACCTTTAAGTACATGTGTTCAAAGGTTCTTACCACCCATTGCAAACATTTAATAATGCTCACTTCTCAAATGTAGCAGGGCTGTGCATGATAACCCTGGTGTAAATGTGTGCCTATCCATGTAATCATCAAAATTAGCCTTAAAGTTAGACAATGTAGTAATTTGCTTGACCTAAAGTGGTAACTTTTTCACTGGCTGGGAATGCATTGAGTTAAGCACCTATAGCTCTTTTTTAATTTCTTCAAGACTTCTGGGTTTCTAATACCATGATGGGAATGGACCTATTCCTAAGTCAATGAACGATTAATGTTCATGAAATGTGTATTATTCCAATCTTTGATTACAGCCAGAAGTGCTCTTCTCAGCACCCACAATTTGCCTATAATGACTCATTCTGCTGTTCATACGGGGTTACTTGTATTGGTAACATATCTAAATACGATTGTAGATTTTTTTTATAAGACCCATTGCTCCTACTACTGTTGGAACTGTCTGGGTATCTTTCTTCCACATTGCTCCATTTCTGCCTGCAAATCCTGATATGTTATGACTTTGTGTCTCTGTGTGTACACAAGACACTGTAGTCACTGGGTGTGGAAACTTCTATGATCAATGCTACTTTTGTCTTCCTTTCATGGACCACTATATCCGGTTTTCTAGTGTGTATCTTTTGAACTGTTGGTAATGGGTGATCCCATGTGATGTAGACTTCATCATTTTCTATAATTCTTTGTGGCTAATATTTCCAGTGTTTTTCAGCCACTTCGATACCATAATGTTTGAACAATCCCCAATGCAACAGTCTTGCCACATTATTATGCCTTTCAGTATACAGTCCTTCTCCCATTAGTATGTCACAACCAGCAATGAGGTGTGCATCTGTTTCCAGTTTTGTTTCACAAAAACTACATTTGTCTGTTTCTCCCACATGTTCAATAGACTTTGAAAGCCAACGTGTATGTAGCCTACTGTCTTAGGCTGCCAATATTAACCTTTCATCTCTTGGTTTGACTTAACCTCTCCTTAACCATTCCTGCATTCGATCCTAATCAACATGAGATTCTTCCAAAAGCTTTCCATACTTGCAACTATATTTATGCATTTTCCACATTTCTTACCTTCTCATCTGGTCCTTCACCTTATGTTATTCCTTTTGTTTTTTAGCACATTCAGTTGTTGCCTGATTATTATCTACTTCTGGTTTGATTTCCATTTCTGCTTGACAGCGATATGCTTCTGCTAGACTAAGCAGAGAAGTCATCTTGGATTTATTCTCCTCATGTTTCAAAACTTGCAGTACATTTGGGTCATGTGAGGTCAGCAGATATTTGTGCAATCCCACGATTGCAGATCTAAACATGTTATCAGTTTCAAAGAGGCCCATCTCTCCTTCGGAACAGGGAATATATAATCTTGGTATGCACTGATTTCTATGCATTTGATAAATATGAAGCGTCCTTCTTGTTTTCCTGTCTAATCTATCCAACACAATTTGGAGCCAGTCAATCACTCCAAAACTGTAAGTTAGAACAGGAAGAGCAAATTGGTTTATATCTTGAATTTTGTTTCTAGATGTCTATGCTGTTTTCATGATTAATTTAAGTCTTCTAAAATATTCCTTACTAAGTTTTATTTGCATTTGTTCATGTTTTATTGTTGATCCTTCATCAGTTCCCAAATAGCTATACACTCCCTCTTGCTCAAGTTCTTTTATATCACATTCTTGTCCCAAACAAATGTTTTCTTGGTGCTGCAGTTTTTCTGCTTTAAATGTTGCTTTTGCACACTTATCAGGACCAAATGACATTCTTATATCATCAAAAAAGATTTTGACAACCTGCAGCTGTGCTTTCAGCTCCTCATCTGATGTGCTATACAGTTTTAAATCATCAACAAAGAGAAGATGAGAAGTCTTTACGCTTTGTTGTTTTTAAGAGCCAAATTGTAGCCATAGCCTAAGTTGTTAAGTAAACAGCATAATGGGTTAATGGGTTAATGGCAAGGCAGAATAGCAACAGTGACAGAAAGTCGGGATAATAATCTGTCCTTTATCATGGTTTAATTGAAAGTGGTCTGCCACTGTTTCATGGTCACTGTAATGTAGCCGATCAGTGTAGGGTGTATCATATACATTTTTAAGCACTCTTTTATCCATGAACGTGGGATGCTATCAAATGCTTTTTTTTATAGTCAATCCATGCCATACTTAAATTATTCCCCTTTTTGCAGTTCTCCACTATGACTTTATTTAACAACAAATGATCCTTTGTTCCATATGACTTTCTTTTATTGCCCTTTTGTTCTACTGCCATAACTGAGTTTTCTTCTAAATGACTATAAACTCTGTCGGCATCAATTCCCATGTATAGTTCATACGTCATCAGAAGGCAAGTTATTGGTCTATAATTTTTAGGGTAGCTAAAGAAGGAGCATTGTTTTGTCTGATGTTAGCCAGGTTGGTGTCTGTTTGGGGTGTGCATATAAATAGTTCTTACTCATGGCTAAATCCTCGTGCAAAAATGTTAATACTTTTAACCAAAAGTTAGGTACTGCACCTGGGCCTAGGGTTTTCCATTTAGAGGCTTTTCTTAACTTTGTCTCCATCTTTCAGGCTGCTACTTCATCCCATTTCATATCCCGCACCTTTAAACTTCTTATTCTTTCTTTTACTTCTTCTGTCCATTTATCATCTTTGTTATGTTCTACAAGATCTTCATAGATACCTCTCTAAAATGTATCTACTTTCTCTGTTTTTGACGGCCTTTCAATTCCTTTTACTTTATTTCCCAATTCTCTTTAAAACATTATGGGTCATCAATAAATTGCTTATCTTGTATTTTTCCTTTATATTTATCTGTATATCTTCTAAGTTTTTCCACTTGTGCTGAAATATTTAGTTTGTTATTTGCAATAGTGCATGATAGATCCTGGTTTGTTCTAATACTGTGCATTGCTTTAATCACATCTATCCCTTTTAGTATTTTTGCTGATCTATTCCCTCTTCTATAGTTTTATAAGGGTGACAATTCTTATCTTAATTGCTTTATAGCTTTCTCTGTTCAGTACTTCCATGATGGTATTCGATTTCTCCCTTTCTGTTCCCTCACTACCCTGTGTTCTTGTGGTAGAACTTTATCAGTTATTAATTTAGCAGCTCAGTAATATAGCCTGTTTACTTCTGTTACATCACATGGATCTCTATGGACAGTTCTAATTACTGCATTCATTTGTTCATAGGTTCATAGGTTCATACTAGGCTATCTGCCCTAGGGCATTTATAAGCCTAGCCAGAGTGTGTTTGGCTTTCACCACCCATTTTAAATTAATTTTGCTATGCCCTTTTTTGAGGTTAGTATACTGTGCCTCTGTCTAACAGTGACACAGAAGTGATACCCGGGGTAAACCTACAATCTCCCATCCACTCATCAAGATTCCTCTTGAAGAGAGTCAATGAGGGACTCTGCCTAACCTGGACTGGGATTTTATTCCAGAGTGAAGGGAGCCTCTGGGTTATGAATCTGTCCCTCCAGCATGTCCTATTTATTTCAGTGCTGAGGTTCAAGTCTCTCGAGTGTGTAGCTCAATGGGATTTGGATTTTCTGAGGTGCAGCATGTCCATTAATTCCGGGTTGGACATGGCTTTGTACGTCAGGCACAGATCGCCTATGAGCAGGTGGTATGCCACTGAATAGAGCTGGAGTTTCTTTAACCGAGCAGCATACGGCATCTGTTTGAGCCCTTTGATCCTCTTGGTGAGGTATTTTTGGGGTCTTTCCAGTTGCTGCAGGTGTCTGGTAAGGTACATCCCAAAAGGGGCATTGCACTCAATTATGGGCCTGATGAGGGATGAGTAAAGAGGCACGATGACCTCCCCTGATCTAGATGTGAATCCCTTCATGATTAGGTGGGCTATATAAAATGTTTTTCTAACCACTTTGGCCACGTGGTTGTCAAATGAGAGATTGCTATCAACTTGGGTCGCCAGGTCCCTAATTACTTCTTCTGTACTTAATGGATTACTACCTATGTGGTAATTTGTGGGCACTTTGTTTTTGCCAAAGGGGATGACTATACACTTTTTGGCATTTAGCTTGAGGCCATGGCTCTGGCACCAGTTGTCTGTTTCTATGAGGCCCTTTTGGAGGATGCTTGTGTCGGCTGGAGAGTCGATTATGGCGCCCAGTTTGCAGTCATCTGTGAATTTGGTCAGCCACAGTCCTTCCGTGTTGGCCTGTACCTCCGAGAAATATATACCGAACAAGAGAGGTCCCAGGACTGAGCCTTGTGGGACGCCATTTGTAACTGGTTTGGAGTCTGACATGGCTCCAGCAATTCTAACCATGTGGGTTCTGTCCTTGAGCCAGTTTGCAACCCATCTAGTGACATAGGGGTTTATATTTAAGCTGGTGAGCTTATCTATAATGTCCGAGTGAGGTATTGTATCGAAGGCTTTTGCAAGGTCCAGGTAGGCTTTGTGGACCACCTTCCCCTCGTCAATGGCCTTGGTGACTGTTTCAAAGAAATCGACCAGGTTTAAGAGGCAGGATCTGCCCTTAACAAAGCCAAACTGGGTAGGATCCAGTGTCTGTAGGTCCCCAATATCTTTATTTATGAGGTTCATGATGATCCTTTCCATAGCTTTGCAGACCAAGCTAGTCAGGCTTATGGGGCGATAGTTTCCAGGATCCGTTGAGGCACCACCTTTGTGGAGAGGGACCACTGTTGCTGCACGCCACTCTTTGGGTACATATCCTGTAGTAAGGCTGAGATTGAACAGTAGTTTATGTTTGGGTTTAGCTCTTCTTGGAGTTCATGTAGGATGCAGCCCGGGACACCGTCTGGTCCCATTGATGCTGTGTTTTTTGCTTTGGAGAGGGCGGCTCTTACCTGAGCATCTGAGATGTCAGGGGGGCAGCACTCTGCTGGGATAGATATTTGCCTTTTGGTGGGGGGGGGGGGGGGGAGTTTGCGCTGAACCTGTCAGCTAGGATGTTGGCAATGTCTGTGGGTTCGATATATTTTTTGTCATTTTGGACTAATTCTGAGCATATCTGGGAATTCCCACCCAGGTTCCTAACATAACCAAAGAAAGCCTTGTGATTATCCTTAGTGTCCTGTGTAATTTTTCTCTCGAAGCTGGCCTTAGACGATTTTATGAGTGCCCATAGTTTTTTGCTAATACTGATCAGAGATGCCTTCCCTTTTTTGGGATTTTGCTCTATCATGTAGTAGCTTCCTCCTTCTATTGTATAGTTTGTTTATGGCTGGGATCCACCAGACAGGACGTCTGCCTTTGGAGGATTGGGTCTTGGTTTTATTTGGGATTGCATGATCCATGCATTCCTGAAGGTGTTCATAGAATGCGTTTATAAAGGATTCTGCGGTCTGTGCCGTATTTTCCACAGGGCTTTGCAGGATTCCACCTCGGTTTTGAGGAGTGTGAAATTTGCTTTAGAGAAGTTTTTCACTGTGGTTTTCTGCGCAGGGGTGGGGTCGGGATGTGAATATCCAGTGAGATTAGTTTATGGTCTGATCTTACCAATGAGGGATACACTTCTGGTCTGGAGCATAGAGTCCCCATGTTGGTGATGATCAGGTCCAGTATGTTTTCCCTCCTGTGGGAGTGGTAACAAGTTGTTCCATAGCATTTGAGTTTATAAATTCTAGGAACCTTTGGGCTAGGGTGTTGGAGCTAGAGTAATGCTCCCAGTCTATGTTTGGGTAGTTGAAGTCGCCCAATATAATGGTGTTTGGAGAGACCTTCATATTTTCCAGTGTTCTCAGGAAGGCCGAGTGGGGTTCCTGAGTTTGGGAGGGTGGTCTGTAGCAGGCTATAAACTGGAAGGCAGTTTTACCCACTGTTAGTTGCATATGGATAGTCTCTGATGCTTCGTGCTGTGCCACCAACCTGGAGGTGTGGGTATCTTTGACAACTATTGATACTCCCCCTCCATTTGTGGTTTGGTCCAAGTTTTGGGGCCAAAAAGCATGGTATGAGGTATAACCTGGTAGTGCTGGGTGCTCTCGGGAGCCTTGAACCAGGTTTCTGTTACTGCACAGATATTGATGTTCTCCATGCTAAGGAGAGTTTCGAATGCATGCATCTTGAGGTTTAGACTTCTGGCGTTGAGTAGCATTACTCTTAGTTTCTTATCCCTTGTGATACCTATGGAGGTGGGTTTGTCTTTTGAGCCTTGCCTAAAAAAGGCACTATGGGGGAAGCAAGAGCCTTTGCCAATATCCGAAAGCCCAGGGCTGACAGGTGCAAGCCGTCCCTAGCGAAGCATCGTGGCTTGTCGATCATGTCATCCCAGGCTGACAGGCATTGGATCCCCTTTGAATGACACCAATACTTAAGCCAATTGTTGAAATTGATCATCTTGTCTTCATATTGTGGCATCATTCTTGGTGAGGGTAAGATGCTACTCAAGGTCAGGGTCATACCGGCCTGGGCTACATGCTCAGAGAGCTCCTCTATGTCTCTTTTCATGTAGTGCAGGGAAGTACGTCTCAGGTCATTCACACCAGCATGGACAATGACCGAGTCATATTTGTACTTGCCTTGGAGTGACCTGAGTGCTTGTGTTATGTGGCAGATCCTAGCGCCCGACAGGCAGCTCACCATGACCTTCTCCTTGTTCAGCCTGGTGAGCGGGACGTCAGTGTGCCTGATGATAGAGTCACCTATTACAAGTGTATCAGGTGTGTTGTTTAGCCTTAAGGGCTGTGACAGTTCGGCACACTGGCTTTGTGAGCTATGTGTTTCACGTGTTTTGTTTTGGGGTAGCGGTTGCGTGGGTGTCTGCTTTGGAGGTCTCTGCTGCTTAGGCAGATTTTTATTTAGAGCCTCCGAGTATGTTTTTGTGTGTTTATGTGTTTGGTTTGCTGTCGTGGTAGGCCTATGTGAGACTGGAATTGTAGTGAGTGTGGTTTCCTTCTCCTCCTGACTGGTTATGCCAATACTGAGTTGAGAGAGCTTAGCCTCCAGTTTGGTTATATGGTTGCATCTCTCACATGTGTTGGAATTTGTTGGGAGGCGGAGAGGGTTGTCTGTGTACATGAGGCAGTTGTAACATTGCCTCAAGATTCCCAGATTCACCAGCTGGACCGGAGAGGAGATTGACAACTGACCTTTGGACATGCTAGAATAGTATTGGGAATTCCTTTATAATTGAAAAAAAGGGCCAATGGGGAACAAGGTACTCAAGGGGAGTTTGTGAGGGTGTAGTGCTTTTAATTTTTTAGTGCTGACTTATATAATTGCTTTAGTGAGCAAGTGTCAGGTAACTTAAATGCAAAAACGACAAACAGTAACTTTCTTTCAAGTGAAACAAGGAAATAAGTACAGTAAGCAATGCAGATATCACTAGGGATCCACAGAAGAGCTGAAAAGCCGTGTTTTAGGTAGAATTAGCATTTCAGGGAAATAACAAGCAAACAAACAAGCATACAAACAAAGCTAGATTCAGCAGGCCTGGATCTAGTCTATGCTACAGCAAACAAGGTGTACCAATTTCAGTAAGAAACAGTTCAAATATGCAGGCACTATAAGCCTTTAACCAGAAATTCCCAGCTCAGAAGGGTAGAGTCCAGCCTCTCCTCCCACAAGAGTGCAGACCACGAACCTTCTTAATGTAAAATTACTGGCCTGAAGCCCAAGTGCTTAAACCAGAACTAATACACTTTTAGAATAACAGACACTGAGCCCTCAATCAGCAGTTCCGAACTTAGAAGGACGTAAGCTACCTGTCCTGCCACCACAGTGCAGGCCACAAACCTTCCTAATGTAAAACAACTGGTCTGAAGCCCAAGTGCTTAATCCATAAGACTTAGAATGATAGCTACACTTTAATCAAGTTACTACCAAGCAGTAATAAATACAACTGAATACTTTAAAGAATGCCTGGATTAGAGCTCAAGTTTTACAAACAAAGCTAGATTCAACAGGCCTGGATCTAGTCTATGCTACAGCAAACAAGGTGTACCAATTTCAGTAAGAAGCAGTTCAAATATGCAGGCATTATAAGCCTTTAACCGGAAATTCCTAGCTCAGAAGGGCAGAGTCCAGCCTCTCCTCCCACAAGAGTGCAGACCACGAACCCTCTTAATGTTAAATAACTGGCCTGAGGCCCAAGTGCTTAAACCAGAATTAATACACTTAGAATAACAGACACTGAGCCCTCAATCAGCAGTTCCCAACTTAGAAGGATTTAAGCTACCTGTTCTGCCACTACAGTGCAGACCACAAACCTTCTTAATGTAAAACAACTGGTTTGAAGCCCAAGTGCTTAAACTAAAAGGCTTAGAATGAGTTACACCAAGCAGTAATAAATACACTTGAGTACTATTAAAATGATGCAAAAGCAAAATAAAGTAGGAAGAAACACAAATACAGTAAAAGCAGATAACATTTTTTTTTTTTTTTTGAGTGAGCAAATGAGATGGGCCCAGGAGTTACAGGACAGAAACAAGTGCAAATGCAGGCCTTCAAATCAGAAAGTTGAGAGAGATGGAAGACCGCCCAAATGGCCAATAACTACAAATTCTGGGCCAGAACCACTCCTTATGTGGTAGACAGGTTACCTAATGCTTACCACTCATACTGATAAGCTAGAAGGCTTCCCTCCAACACAGAAAGGCTTGGGGGGCTCAGAAGCTTACAAACAGTCCTGGATACAGCAAATCTGTATCTGGAACACTAATTACAGGAAAGGTAGGAAACAGGCTTACAATTTTTTTTTTTCAGAAAAGTAGCAAAAACAGTAGTAAAAACAATTCACATGCAGTGAAAGCTGGTACACTTGAGTATGCAGCAATATTAGTCCACACAGTTTGGAAAAATGTAATTAAATTAAAAAGGACTAAAAGCAAGTGCAGAAAGGGTTTATTAGGTAGAATGCGGTAAAGAGATGGGACTGGGGGAGTGTCCTAGATCAAATCTACAGTGGGGCGGGCACTGCAAAAGCCACCAAATTTAAACTACAACCAAGAACAGGGGGGGAGGGACAGTTTCAACAGAGATGTGAGGAATCACAGTGCAAATTATAAAACCAGAAAAATATATACTGATCTCTGTATATTTGCAGAACAGTAAGACAACAGATATCTAAGTAACAATTTAGCTCTATAATACAGAATAATACAGAAAAATATACTCAGCTCTATATATTTGCAGATAGTCTTGTAAGGCTCTCTCTCAGTGCACAGGTTCCAATTTAAATTTAGTTACAATTTAATCAGGCTACTAACAAGCAGTAATAAAGGCAGCAGAATAAATTTAACTGGGTACTTTTAAAAGAGGCAAAAGCAAAATAAGGTAATAAAGTAGGAAGAAACACAAATACAGTAAGGCAGATAAAGTGCAAGAAATTTTTTTTTTTTTTTTTTTTTTTGAGATGGAGGAAACAGAGCAGATTAAGATACTATAGGGGAATGCCCTTCCCAAGTGCTCTCTCTGTACACTGCAGAGGAGATAAGACTGGTAAGAGTATCCAAAATCAAAATATGATCTCACTGTACTCAGTTGAGTGAGCGAATGAGATGGGTCCAGGAGGAGTGTGCAAAAAGAGATTTACAGCAGGGGCGGGCAATTCCAAAGCCAACAAGATTAACACCACAACAAGAAACACGGAGGGTGGGTGGGAAACTACTGCAGAGATTCAGAGACACACACAATATTTACTGAATCCAAGACACACAATAATTACTCACTCAAATCTTAAATAAGTGCAGAAAATATACTTAAATCAGCTTATGTCCAGTTGATATATGCAGACAAGTCTCAGTAGCCAGCACCTCGATTTAAAATGATTACTAGAAATGTAACCATCACAGATTTTAATGTTAGCAGAAACCCCCAAGCTAATTAACACTAACAAAGGAATTTCAAGCAGTCTAACAACTTTCAGTGAGCTCAGATGGCTAACTGCAGAGATTCAGAGATACACACAATATTTACTGAATCCAAGACACACAATAATTACTCACTCAAATCTTAAATAAGTGCAGAAAATATACTTAAATCAGCTTATGTCCAGTTGATATATGCTGACAAGTCTCAGTAGCCAGCAACTCGATTTAAAATGATTACTAGAAATGTAAGCAACACAGATTTTAATGTTAGCAGAAACCCCCAAGCTAATTAACACTAACAAAGGAATTTCAAGCAGTCTAACAACTTTCAGTGAGCTCAGATGGCTAACTGCAGAGATTCAGAGATACACACAATATTTACTGAATCCAAGACACACAATAATTACTTACTCAAGTCATAAATAAGTGCAGAAAATATACTTAAATCAGCTTATGTCCAGTTGATATATGCTGACAAGTCTCAGTAGCCAGCAACTCGATTTAAAATGATTACTAGAAATGTAAGCAACACAGATTTTAATGTTAGCAGAAACCCCCAAGCTAATTAACACTAACAAAGGAATTTCAAGCAGTCTAGCAACTTTTAGTGAGCTCAGGTGGCTAACTGCAGAGATTCAGAGATACACACAATATTTACTGAATCCAAGACACACAATAATTACTCACTCAAATCTTAAATAAGTGCAGAAAATATACTTAAATCAGCTTATGTCCAGTTGATATATGCAGACAAGTCTCAGTAGCCAGCAACTCGATTTAAAATGATTACTAGAAATGTAATCAACACAGATTTTAATGTTAGCAGAAACCCCCAAGCGAATTAACACCAACAAAGGAATTTCAAGCAGTCTAACAACTTTCAGTGAGCTCAGATGGCTAACCGCAGAGATTCAGAGATACACACAATATTTACTGAATCCAAGACACACAATAATTACTCACTCAAATCTTAAATAAGTGCAGAAAATATACTTAAATCAGCTTATGTCCAGTTGATATATGCAGACAAGTCTCAGTAGCCAGCAACTCAATTTAAAATGATTACTAGAAATGTAACCAACACAGATTTTAATGTTAGCAGAAAACCCCAAGCTAATTAACACTAACAAAGGAATTTCAAGCAGTCTAGCAACTTTCAGTGAGCTCAGATGGTTAACTGCAGAGATTCAGAGATACACACAATATTTACTGAATCAAAGACACACAATAATTACTCACTCAAATCTTAAATAAGTGCAGAAAATATACTTAAATCAGCTTATGTCCAGTTGATATATGCAGACAAGTCTCAGTAGCCAGCAACTCAATTTAAAATGATTACTAGAAATGTAACCAACACAGATTTTAATGTTAGCAGAAACCCCCAAGCTAATTAACACTAACAAAGGAATTTCAAGCAGTCTAACAACTTTCAGTGAGCTCAGATGGCTAACTGCAGAGATTCAGTGATACACACAATATTTACTGAATCCAGGACACACAATAATTACTCACTCAAATCTTAAATAAGTGCAGAAAATATACTTAAATCAGCTTATGTCCAGTTGATATATGCAGACAAGTCTCAGTAGCCAGCAACTCAATTTAAAATGATTACTAGAAATGTAACCAACACAGATTTTAATGTTAGCAGAAACACCCAAGCTAATTAACACTAACAAAGGAATTTCAAGCAGTCTAACAACTTTCAGTGAGCTCAGATGGCTAACTGCAGAGATTCAGAGCTACACATAATATTTATTGAATCCAAGACACACAATAATTACTCACTCAAATCTTAAATAAGTGCAGAAAATATACTTAAATCAGCTTATGTCCAGTTGATATATGCAGACAAGTCTCAGTAGCCAGCAACTTGATTTAAAATGATTACTAGAAATGTAACCAACACAGATTTTAATGTTAGCAGAAACCCCCAAGCTAATTAACACTAACAAATGAATTTCAAGCAGTCTAACAACTTTCAGTGAGCTCAGATGGCTAACTGCAGAGATTCAGAGATGCACACAATATTTACTGAATCCAAGACACACAATAATTACTCACTCAAATCTTAAATTGTTTTATCAGACTTCTGACTTTTTTAGTTTTATTGACCTTCTGCAGTCTATTTCTCTCATTGATGTTAATATATCTATCCATATCTATTAAATCAAGCAACTCTTCTCTTAGCTCATTTTTTCCTAAACTGAGGGTGCAACCCTTGTTTTCCATTTCCTGTGGGAATTCTATAGAAAGTTCTTTTCTCCAGCTCTATTCTCCAGCTATACTCCGTCGCATATTGTTTACTCAGAGGCAATCTCTGCTTAACATACAAGGTCATGTCAAACCCAGAGCTGTTGGACATGCTACACTTAAAGAATATCTTTGAGATAAGAGATATCTTAGGCATATCTGAAACCTGGTTAAAACCCCATATAAAAGATGTGGAGATAATTCCTGCCAACTACTCCATTATCAGAGCAGACAGAACCCAGCAAAAAGGAGGTGGTGTAGCTCTACTATACTCATCCTCTCTATCCATTACTCCTTACAATAAAGCTATTCCTCAATTCAACAATGCAGAATTAATAATAGGCCTACTTCGATTAAATAAACACAAAAATATATGCATAGCCTCACTCTACATTCCCCGTGGCAACAATATCCCCACACTGGAAGATATCTTCTCCTGGTTCTCTTCCAATATTTCTAACAAAACCATCATCATGGGAGACACTAACATCAGTTGGTCCACCATTCAATCCCATACCCCCTCCATTAACATCAACCTGTATAACTTCACTCAACTCATCAACTCCACTTCTAGGCCCTCTAAAGACTTCTTTTCTGGCAGTATTATAGACTGGATATTAGTCTCTCACCCCCACAATTACCCTGATAGTGGAACTCTTCCTGACTCCCTAAGCGACCACCTTCCCATCTTTGCCACATGCCTCTCTTCTTCCCTACAAGTTTCTCATAACTACATCACTTTCAGAGACCAAAAAAACTTCAACCCAGAAGCCTTCTCTAACTCCCTAAAATGCCTTAACTGATACCCACTAAAAACTCTTCCCCTGGAAAGTGCTATCACTCACTTTAATTCCACTTTCTTAAACCTGTTAGATACACATGCTCCCTTAAAAACCAGAAGAATAAAAAATAAAACTACCCCTTGGCTAACTAAAAATACACTAACAACCATGCGACTAAGAGATAAAGCCTGGGCACGCTATCTGAAGCACAAATCTCCCACTAGTCTTAATGACTACAAAACTCTTCGTAACTCAGTAAAAAAGCTTATCACAACAGATCGTCACAATTATTACTCTTCTCTTCAAAGTAAATAGAAAAATGACCCACAAAATTTCTTGAGAGGTATAACCTCCCTCTTAAAACCTGGTACAACTGAAAACCCAAACCCCAACCCAAGCGTACAAGACAATGACCTTGCCACCGAGTTTAACTCTTTTTTTACTGACTGCATTTCCAAACTAACCTCTTCCTTCTCCTCCAACCATCCACCTCCAACTTCCTTCTGTCCTCCCCCTACTCCTCCTCCTTCTCCACTCTGTCATCCTACTACTTCTCAACCACTTAGATTCTCCCTGGAACCAATCCCTACTTCCACTTTCAAAAAACTCCTGAAAAATCTAAAACCTTGCACCAATGCCCCCGATAACATCCCCTCACACTTCCTCAGTATAGTTGCAGATGCTATCGCCCTGCCAATTAGTATCCTAATCAACTGCTCCATCCAAGAAAGTCACGTTCCTCAAATCTGGAAAAAGGCTTTTATAATTCCCCGTCATAAAGGGGGAAACAATACTAGTATTACCAACTTCCGGCCCATTGCTATCCTCTCTCCTATTTCTAAAATTCTAGAGAAAAGTATTCACCTTCAACTCCTTCCCTACTTACTAGACAACAACCTACTAACTTCTACTCAACACGGCTTCCGTCCCAATCATAGCACTATGACACCCTCCTATCATTCCTTGAAAATGTGAACAAGGCTAGAGACTCTGGCCTCACTGTATCTACCATCCTACTTGATCTATCCAAAGCTTTTGACACTATCTCCCATAACTTACTTCTAACTAAACTCTCTAAGCTAAACCTTTCACCTTCTGCTCTTAATTGGTTCACCAGCTATCTCTCAGACAGACAACAAGCTAAGTGGAAAAAATCCTTCTCCTCTTTCCTAAACACCCCCACAGGTGTTCCACAAGGTTCCATATTAGGACCCCTTCTCTTTAATATCTTTGTAAATGACTACTATCACTCTATCCCCTATGCTGACATCATCCAATATGCAGATGATTCTACAATCATCTGTGCTTCATCTTCCATTCCAATTCTCCAAAAGCTGACTCAAGATGCCTTCTCCACCACAGAACAGTGGATAAAAGACAACCATCTTGCACTTAATGCAGCCAAATCAAAACTGATGATAATCACCCCCTCTAAAACCAACACATTGGATCAACAACCATTCTCCATCACCAGTCAAAATAATAACCCACTTGAACTGGTAACAGAAACCAAGCTTCTAGGAGTCCAAATTGATAATAACCTTACTTTCAAGTCACATCTACTACAAAACATTAAAAAAAACACCAAAAACTAGGCCTGCTGTACCGTCACAAACAATTCCTCTCACCTACTACCAAACTCACTCTCTCTACCACATTTCTCTTACCCTCCCTCCTTTATGGTGCCCCTCTTTTAACTAATCTACAATCATCTCTCAAAACAAAACTTTCGACCTGTTATAATAAAATAGCCAAATTTGCCACTAGCAATAATTCTTTAACCCATCACTGTGTACCACTCCACAAACTAAATTGGCTTGAACTTCCCAACTACCTCTCCTACGCTCAACTAACATATGCACACAAACTCATTTTTCAACCATCCCTCTGTCCCTCCCTGTCCACTACCTTTACAATCCACCACACTAAAAGACTTCTCAGATCTACTAATCAAAACCTAATAGAAGTCTATAGACCCCATCGTCCCCCAGGACATAACCTCCTCTCCTTTTCACTAGCACGCCTATGGAACTCCCTCCCACCCTCCATTCGTACCATTACTAGCCTTCCTACCTTTAAAAAATCACTCCACTCCTACCTATCATCCACATGGGAATGCTCCTGCTCCTACCCCACATAATCTTTCTATACTCTCTACTGTATTCCACCTTTTACTCTCTCTATCTCAGCCAGTAACCTATTCCTTAATAGTTCCTATCCTCCTGAAAGCCTTATGCATCTATCTACTCACTTCCTTATCCTTGTGCCTATTATATAATTTAGTTTCAACTTTAATATGTTTTATACTTTGATTGTATTAATGCTTAACTTTACTCATTGTAACCACTGTACCTCGTGATGTCATGTACAATAATGTGGATGTAAATCTCTATAATATGTAATCTGCATATAAATCTCTATAATATGTAATCTGTAATGGAGCTTTTCTCCCCAGGACTCCATTGAAAACGGGTTCTCTTGGCCCAATGGACTATTCTGGTTAACCAACAGCAAATAAATAAATAAATAAATAAATAAATAAGAAATCCCAATCCCTCAGAGCCACACACTCCAGGGATCTAAACCATGTCATCACAATAAACAAAACATGCTGGAGGGATAGGTTCTTGACCCAGAGACTCCCCAGACTCTGGAATAGACTGCCCATACATGTCAAGCAGAGTGCCTCTTTGGCCCTCTTCAAAAGGAACCTTGACGATTGGATGGGAGAAAGAAATTAACCCCGGGGATCACATCAGTCGCCCTGCTAAGCCTGGAAGTAAATAGTGTGGGAAGAAATAGCCAGGGAATTGTTATGGCTAGGCTTGTATATGCCCTAGGGCTGACAGCCTAGTACCAACCTATGAACCTATGAACCTATAGCATCTTCCTGTGCTGCCTTCTCTTCAGTTTCATCCTGTGCCATCTGTTGCTCTGACATATGGGAACTCACTGGCGTATCACTCCTCAACAGTGACTGGATCAGAGTTTCCACAGTTTCCTGTTCCTTTCCTTGCTGTCTAGCTTCAAGTGAATGTTTATACTGGTTTCCTGGGGAAGGCTACAAAATATTTTGATATGACACCTGACCAATTGCTTCCTGTTCCACTGGTTTCCCTTCAATTTGGATATCCATTGCTCTATCCTGTTGTGGTGCTTTCTGCATTCGATTTTCTACATTGAATCCTTCACTTTGCAGGTACTCCATAACCTCAGTTTCTATTTCTTTAACTTCTCCATTACTAATCTCCTTTTCTACTTTTCCTCTTTGTCTTCTTAGTGTTCCATGTCTGGATTCCTTTGCTGTATTTCTCTTCAAACATCTTTGCTGCTGCTCTTTTTGTTTTGTTTAGTTTGGCTTTCTCCTTTGCATAAATATTACACCATGTTAAATCTCTTTTTCTTTCCCATGTCCAGATTTCCTCTTCAGATGTTTCCTGATCTTCCTGTTTCCCCTTACTTTGGGGATTCACTCCATCATGCTGTGATGTAACCTGTAACAGACCTTCTACACCAAGTCCTTCATTTTGCAGGCACTCCATAAGTTCTTCTATTTTTTTAACTTCTACTTTACCAATCTTCTTTTCTACGTTCCATCTTTGTGATTCTTCTTCTTCTTCTTTCGGCTGCTTCCTTTAGGGGTTGCCACAGCAGATCAACTGTTTCCATTTCTTCCTACCCTCTGCATCTTGTTCTGTCACACCAACCACCTGCATGTCCTCTCTCACCACATCCATAAACCTTATCTTAGGCCTTCCTCTTTTCCTGTTACCTGGAAGCTTCATCCTTATTTATTTATTTATAATTTGTTAACCGGGAAAGTCCGACTTGGAACGAAGACAATTTTCAGCGGAGGCCCGGGGAGAAAGGCTCCTTAGCATCTTTTTCCCAATATACTCTGCATCCCTCCTCAGCACATGTCCAAACCATTGTAATCTTGCTTCTCTGGCTTTGTCTTCAAACCTTCCAACCTGGGCTGACCCTCTAATATACTTATTCCTAATCCTGTCCATCCTCGTCACACCCAGTGCAAATCTTAACATCTTCAACTCTGCCACTTCAAGCTCGGACTCCTGCCTTTTTGTCAATGCCACAGTCTCGAACCCATATAACATAGCTGGTCTCACTACCCTCTTGTAGACCATCCCTTTCACTCTTACTGGTACTCGTCTGTCACAAATCACTCCTGACACTCTTCTCCACCCACTCCTTCCTGCCTGTACTCTCTTCTTCACCTCTCTTCCACACTCACCATTACTCTCAACTGTTGATCCCAAGTACTTAAACTCATCCACCTTCATCACCTCTACTCCCTGCATCCTCACCATTCCTCTATCCTCCCTCTCATTCACACACATATATTCTGTCTCAGTCCTGCTGACCTTCATTTCTCTTCTCTATAGAGCATATCTCCACCTCTCCAGGGTCTCCTCCACCTGTTCCCTACTCTCACTACAGATCACAATGTCATCTGAAAACATCATAGGCTACAGGGCTCCTGTCTGATCTGGTCTGTCAACCTGCCCATCACCATTGCAAATAAGAAAGGGCTCAGAGCTGATCCTAGATGTAATCCCACCTCCACCTTAAATGCATCCATCAATCCCACCACAGACCTCACCGCTGACACACTACCCTCGTACATATCCTGTACCACTCTTACATACTTCTCTGACACTCCCAACTTCCTCATACAATACCACAACTCCTCACCCTGTCATATGCTTTCTCTAAATCCACAAAGACACAAAGCAACTCCTTCTGACCTTCTCTGTACTTCTCCATCAACACTCTCAGAGCAAACATTGCATCTGTAGTGCTCTTTCCTGGCATGAAACCATACTGTTGATCACTAATCATCATCTCCCTTCTTAACCTAGCTTCCACTATTTTTTCCCATAACTTCATGCTGTGACTGATCAGTTTAATCCCTCTGTAGTTACTACAGCTCTGCACATCACCCTTATTCTTAAAAAATCGGTACCAAAACACTTTTTATCCATTCCTCATGCATCCTCTCACTTTCCAAGATTTCATTAAACAATCTAGTTAAAAACTCCACTGCCATTTCACCTAAACACCTCCATGCTTCCACAGGTATGTCATCTGGACCAACAGCCTTTCCGTTCTTCATCCTCTTCATAGCTATCCTTACTTCCTCCTTGCTAATCCACTGCACTTCATGATTCATCACGTTCCATCTTTGTGATATTTTTTTTATTTTAAAATTTTCCATATCTGGTTGCCTTTGCCTGTATTTCTCTTTGAATATCTTTGGGGCTGCCTTCTTTATATTGATTAATTTGGCTTTCTGCTTTACATAAATATTGCACCATATCAAATTTCTCTTTCTTTCCCATGTCCATATTTCTTTTTTATATTGTTCAAATATTTCTAGGTTTTTGTTGTTTATATTTTCGCACTTCCTCAGATGCTTCTTTTTCCAAACAGATCAAAGTTTCTTGATCTATATACTGCTTTTCACAAATCTGTTGTATTAATGAACGCAAATTTTAATTTGAACCTTCTGACAGAGTTTCTTGCGGAAGTATTTTTCTTTCATCTAATTTCTCTCTTAATCGTTTCATATATCTTGTGTCTGGAAATTCTGGGCTATTTGCATAATAGTAACAATACATAATTTCTTTCTTATTCTCAATAGTCCACTCTATCATCTTTATGGCTCTTCTTTGGCCTATCATTTTTTTGTGATTTTTTGGACTGATACTTCCTTCTACAACAGGGGGGCCATCCTTCACATGGGCCTGGCTTGGCCCCATTGTAGGAATATTTCCGTATTTTGAGGATTCCACACTGTAATTTTTTCCCAGTCTTGGCACCAGTGCACCTACCAGAATTGGGCACTTTTTATGCTGGGTCTTATGCACCCAGCTACCTTTTTTAATTTTTGACCTACTTTTGTCCATGATATATGCTATATAAATACAGTCTATATATCAGTGTTGCCTCGGTGAGATTTTGTGAAAACAGGATCCACCTCGTGAAGGTACTCACCAAGACTTAAGGATGAATTCAATTTCAGCACTACTCCTCTCCTTTGCTTGCTGACTTTTCATCTCTCCATTCAGACACTCATCCCTTATCCCTCCAGGGAGTCTTGTTTACTTGTTATGTAGACTTAGATCCCTAGTATGGATGTTAGTAGAGGCATTGGTTTTGTGAAGAAATAGTAGGTTAGAGAAGACTGGGCCATTCATGGCTCAAAATACGGGACACAGATTACCTTGGAGTTGTCTGTAGGTTACTGATTATAAGAAGAGTTGTGCTAGTCTATCTGGATGGTTGAAGGATTTAAGACCTTTAATTTCTTTGTTAATAATTATTGGGAATGTTCTATTTGAGTGACATGCTTTGATTTGTGCCAAAAGAGGCATTATATTCAGTGGTGGGTCTGCTAAGGGAAGAGTGCAGCAATAAGCTGACTTATTTGGATCTTGAATATATTCCCTTGAATATTAACTGAGCCATGTAGAAGGATTTCCGGAATGTGGTGGGAAACATGATAATTAAATGACAATGAGTAGTCGACATAAGTACCCAGACCTCTTATACTTGTATATGTCTAAAGAGGAATAACATTTATAACATATGAGATGAAGCCATTTTTTTTCTGAACCCTGCTAAGCTGCTCATTTTTGTACATAGATTGAGGCTGTTTTTCCCATGTACCAGGTTGTTGGAGCAGTTTGATATCAGTGGTTGAGTGGATAACAATGTCCATCTTGGAGTAATCAGTGAACCTTGTCAACCACACTTTTGAAATTTTGCCATAGAGTTCTACAACATAAATACTAAACAGGAGAGTGCCCAGTACTAATCTCTGTGATACCACACTAATTACAATTTTGCATTCAGAGAGGGTACCAGCAGCTCTCACAACTTGGGATCTACTGGATAGCCCATCTGCAGTTCAGTGGACAACATAGGGGGTTACATTGTTTGCCTAATTTTTCAATAATACCAGGATGGGAGATATTGTCAAACATCTTTGCCAGGTCAAGATATGCAGTATGCATGAAGTGACCACTGTACACAGCACCTATAACCTTTTTCATAGAACTATACTAGATTCAGGATGCAGATACTTCTCTTTACCAAACCAAAGTGAGTGGGATCTAGTTCAGTTGAGTTACTTATGTTGCATAAATGAGCTCTTTTGTGCTACATTCCATGGCATGCATGGTGTGGTTATAATTACCTGGATCTGTAGATAGATCGCTCTTGAATAGGGGAGTCACAGTAGCTGTTCTTTAGGCATCAGGATCTAACTTTGCAGATACGTTGGGTATGAACAGTTAAAGCAGAGGTTTGGATGGTGCATCAATGGTATGGGGATGTAGTCCAATTCTCAGGTAGGGTAATATGCTGCAACATCCCCATTGCATGTCTGGCCCTCAGACACTATCATGAGCACCAAAGGGAGTAAGAAAATGCATATGTCATATGAAAAAAAATTGACTGATTGAATGACAGCACTGACTCCCATGACACCATTAATATCTGCACTAGCCCTGGCAAAAATTGGTGATGGACCTTGACGAATTGGCCAGTAGAACCATCAATGGATGTGGGTCTCTGAAACAGATGTCCAAATGAAGGACGAGGACCATCCCTCCCAAAAAAATCAGTTCTATATTTCTTTGTGTAGGTTATCCAACATTTCATCCACTTGTTATAAAATTGTTACATATCCCTGTGATATTCATATCATTGCATCCTTCTCTGTTTCATTATTTTTAAATTTGCATGAAAGCCTATTAACTTCTTTATTCCTTTGTCTTGTTTACTATATTTAAGTTTTCATTAAATATTGACAAAACTGCATAATGATTTAATAACCCATTTATTATAGATCCACTCTGTACTTCTCTTAAGAAATATGAATAGACCACAAAATCAATTTCTATTTTATACTTATCTCTTCTTTATGCCCTTTTGTCACCAATTCATAACTTAGTAACTTTATGATATCCTCCCGTGCTTTCATATATTTTCCTTTTTTTCCTTTTCTTTCTTCTTATCAGTATAGACAAAGATAGCCTCATAGGAGCCATCTTCACAGACCTTTCAAAAACTTTTAACCTAATAGGCCATACCCTGCTATTTCACATACTTACTGAAACTGGTATTAGTAGTTATACCAAACTATGGTTTATAGACATTCTCATCAAAAAGCACTTCAAAGTAAAAGTAGGCTCCTCTATATCTGATTAATCATAAGCATGGCTTGGAGAAAACATAAAAGATTTATTAAAAACACATAGCACAATTCAGGTTCCTAGTGCCTTTGGCAAAGACCTTAAAAGGGAATAAGAACAAGTAAAACAGACAAATAAATAAAAAAAATAATTAAAATCCACCAATCTGTGTGTATGATAGCAGATATTTGCAGCAAGTTAGGGGTACAGAAATAGGTACTTATTTTGCCTTATGCCAAGCCGTGTTTTTTGACATGTCTGTTATTTATCCCTCTGATTTTTTTTCCATAGGTTCATAGGTAGGTACTAGACTATTGGCCCTAGGGCCTATATAAGCCTAGCCAAAAAGGTTCCCTGGCTTTCACCACCCAAGAAAATTATTTTCCTGTGCCCCTGTCAAGCAGAGCCACAGAGGTGATCCCTGGGGTGAATTTCCTATTCCTCAACTAATCATCAAGATTTTTCTTGAAGAGTGCTAATGAAGAGCTTTGTTTGATATAGATAGGTAGTTTGTTCCAGAGTATGGGAAGTCACTGGGACAGGAATCTATCCCTCCAGCATGTTCTATTTATTGTAGTGACAATGTTTAAGTCCTTAGAGCATGTAGCTCGGAGGGATTGGGATTTCTTTAAGTGGAGCATGTCCAACAGCTATGGGTTTGACTTAGCTTTGTATGTTAGGCAGAGATCGCCTCTGAGTAGGCAATATGCGACGGAGTAAAGCTGGAGTTTTTTGAGATGGTCTGCGGTCTGCGTAGGGCATCTGATTGAGGTCAGTAATCCTCTTTGTGAGGTATTTCTGCAGCCTTTCCAGTTGTTGTAGATGTCTTGTGAGGTACATACCAAAAGGGGCGTTGTACTCTATAATGGGTCTAATGAGTGACCAGTAGAGGGGAATAATGACCTCTTTTTTCCTGGATGAGAAACCTTTTGTGATGAGGTGTGCCACATAGAAGGATTTCCTGACTACTGTGGTGATGTGATTATCAAAGGAGAGACTACTGTCCACCCATGTCCCAAGGTCTCTTATCATACTTTCGGTGTTAAGTAGTCTACCACCTATGTGGTAGCTCATGGATCCAGAGTTTTTACCAAAGGGGATGACAATGCACTTTTTGGCATTGAGCTTGAGGCCATGGCTTTGACACCAGGCATCTGTCAACGTGAGGCCCTTTTGAAGGATGTCTACATTGTTAGGAGTTTTGATTATGGCTCCTAGTTTGCAGTCATCTGTGAACTTCATTAGCCAAAGACCTTCTCTGTTAGCCTGTACTTCAGAAAAGTAAATACCAAACAGGAGAGGACCCAGGACTGAACCCTGTGATACTTCACTTGTCACTGGTCTGAAGTTGGATTTGGAGTCTGCTACTTTCACAGTGTGGGTTCTGTCAGTGAGCCAGTTGGCAGCCCATCTTGTGTCATAGGGGTTTATACGTTGTTTAGTGAGTTTATCTATAATTCCAGAGTGGAGGATGGTGTCAAAAGCCTTGGCAAGATCTAGATAGGCTGTGTGAACCACCTTACCCTCATCTATGGCTTTGGTGACTGCTTCAAAGAAGTCTATCAGGTTTAGGAGACATGATCTGCCTTTTACAAACCCGAACTGGGTGGGGTCCAGAGTTTGGAGATTACTAATGTCTTTGTGTATAAGATCCATGATGATACATTCCATGGCCTTGCAGACCAGACTCGTTAGGCTAATGGGGCGGTAGTTTCCAGGGTCTGTGGTGGCTCCTCTTTAGTGGAGTGGGATAACCATTGCTGTGCACCATTCAGTGGGTACAAAGCCTGAGGTGAGGCTATGATTGAACATGGTGCTTAGGTGGGGTGCCAGTAGATTCTGCAGTTCGTGTAGAATGCAGCCTGGGATGCTGTCAGGTCCCATGGATGCTGTGTTCTTGGCTTTGGAGACTGCGGTTTTTACCTGTGCAGCCATGATTACAGAAACTTTGCATTCTTCCGGTATAGAGATGGGCCCCTTAGGGGGTGAGAGGGGGGTAAAGTTAGCACTGAACCTATCTGGCAGGATGTTGGTAATATCACTTGGTTCTGTATATTTAGTGCCATTGTGCTGCAACTCAGAGCAGATCTGAGTGTTGCCATTGAGAGTCTTGACATAGCTATAGAATGCTTTGTGGTTGTCTTTAGAATCAGTGGCAATTTTGTTTTTGTAACTAGCTTTGGAGGATTTTATGAGGGATCTCAGCTTCTTACTGAGGCTGACCTGGGACTTCCTCCAATCATGGGATTTTACTCTTTTTTGCAACACTTTCTTTCTTCTGTTGTAGAGTTTGTTTATGGCAGGGGGCCACCAGATTGGCTTCCCTTTTTTGGAGGATAGCATCTTGGTTCTGTTAAAGATAGCACAATCCATGCACTCATGTAAGTGCTTATAAAGTGCATTCATGTAGGATTCAGTAGTCGTACCTGTAGTGTCCATCTGCATGGGCGTCGTGAAGTTTGCCACTTCTGTCTTAAGAAGCGTGAAGTTGGCTTTGGAGAATTTTTTTACTGAGGTTTCCCTAATGGGGGGGTGGAGGCAGGATGTGGATGTCTAGGGTGATTAGCTTGTGGTCAGATCTGACCAATGAGGAATTGACCTCTGGTGTGGAACACTGGTCGCCCATGTTGGTAATGACCAGGTCTAGGATATTGCTGCCCCTGGTGGGGGTGTGGATAAGTTGATCCAAGGCATTGGAATTTATGAATTCCAGAAAATGTTGAGCAAAAAAGTTGGTACATGAGTAGTTTTCCCAGTTAATGGTGGGGTAGTTGAAAT
The DNA here is from genome assembly GCF_019279795.1 of Protopterus annectens. NCBI lineage: Eukaryota > Metazoa > Chordata > Ceratodontiformes > Protopteridae > Protopterus > Protopterus annectens. The sequence goes on along the minus strand of NC_056726.1, from coordinate 1,381,455,705 downwards.
CGCCCATTATTATGGTGTTGTGTTGTACCTTAATATTTTCCAGTGTATCAAGAAATGAGGAGTGGGAATCCTGGGGCATGGTGGGGGATCTGTAGCAAGTTACAATTTGGATTGTGGTCTTTCCTAGAGTTAGTTGCACTTGGATAATCTCGGATGCATTATGCTGAGCAACTAGCCTGGAGGTGTGGATATCCTTTATCAATATGGGCACTCCTCCACCTTTAGTATTTCGGTCCAGGTTAGGTGGCCGAAAGGTGTGGTATGAATTATAGCCTGGTAATGCAGGGGTGCTCTCTGGAGCCTTGAACCAGGTCTCTGTCACTGCACAGATGTTGATGTTCTCCATTTTAAGGAGTGCCTCGAGTGAATGCATTTTGATGTTTAGACATCTAGCACTGAGTAGCATTACCCTCAGATTTCGCTTGCTTGTACCTGTTAAGGTGGTGACTTTGTCATTTGAACCTTGCATAAAAAAGGCACTATAGGGGTGGCAAGAGCCTCAGCCAGTATCCAGAATCCCAAGTGTGACAGGTGCAGGCCATCTCTGGCAAAGCTTTGTGGTCTGTCGATCATGTCATCCCAGGCAGACAGATACTGGATCCCATTAGAATGACACCAGAAGCTTAACCAATTGTTGAAGTCAACCATTTTGTCCTTGTACTGTGATATCATTCTGGGTGATGGCAAGATGCTACTCAGGGCTAGGGTCATACCTGCCTGGGATACAAGATAGGAGAGCTCCTCCATGTCTCTTTTCATGTAGTCTAGGGAGGTACATCTCAGGTCATTCACACCAACATGGACAATGGAAGAGTCATATTTGTACTTGTTGTGGAGTGTCCTGAATTGGTGTGTTATGTGGCAAATCCTGGCACCCGACAGGCAGCTGACAGTAACTTTTTCCTTGTTTAGCCTGGTGAGTGGAGCATCAGTGTGCCTGACTATAGAGTCACATATGACTAGCGTGTTGGGTATGTTGTTATGTCTTATGGGCTGTGGTTGAGTGGCACACTGAGTTTGTAGGCTATGTGTCATTTGGGTTGTGTTGGGGGGTGGAAGTTGCTTGCGTTTCTGCTTTGGAGTTCTCTGTTGCTTGAGCAGATTTTTATTGAGAGCCTCCATGAATGTAGGTGTGTGTTTCTTTTTTCTATGTGTGTGTTTTGGTAGTGTAGGTTTTGAGGGACTATGTGATGAGTGTGGTGTGGTGCAAGTGTTTACCTTCTCCTCTTAACTGTTTAGTCCAATCTTGGGTGAAGAGAGCTTTGCTTCCAGTTTGGCTATATAAGTGAATCTCTCACAGGTTGTAGTGTTGGGTGGTAGGAGGAGAGGGTTGTCTATGAACAAGAGGCAATTGCTGTATTACCCCAAGATGCCCAGATTCATCAGGTAGACAGGAGAAAACACCAGGAGCTGACCCTTAGACATGCCTGGATAGGTGCTTATTTATTAAGTTCTAAAAACTGTTTTCCTCTAGACAAGTGAGGAAAATTGAGTGCTGTAGTAATTTGTAGCTTATTTAATGCTTACGAGTTCTGAACAAGTGCTGAGCTCAAAGAAACAGATTTTAGTGCTAAAACTAAAAAAAAACTGGGTAGTTCTAAGGCAAAATTTGAAGAGCAGACTTTAAGGTGCTGGGAATAGTTTAACTCTAGCTAAGTGGTGATGCATGAAGTATATATATATATATATATATACATATATATATATATATATATATATATATATATATATATATATATATATATATTTTAATATAACAATAGCAAATGAGCAAACTGATTTAAACAAATTAACCAATTAACCAATAAAAAGCTAAAAACTGAGTCCCGTTCCAGCAGTCTTTGATCAGACAAGTAATAACTGCACACTTCTGCAACTAGGGTGCAGGAGAACCTTCTCCAAAAAAAGATGGTCTGGATTAGTGCTCAAGATTTACAAACAAAGATAGATTCAGCAGGTCTGAATTTAGTCTATGCTACAGCAAACAAGGTGTACCAATTTCAGAAAGAAACAGTTCAAATAAGCAGGCACAATAAGCCTTTAATCAGAAACTCCCAGCTCAGACAGACAGAATCTACCCTCTCCTGCCACAAGAGTGCAGACCACACCTTCTTAATGTAAAAGAAGTGTCCCAAAGGCCAAGTGCTTAAACCAGAACTAATACACTTTTAGAATAACTGACACTACAGCTTCAATCAGTAACTCCTAACTTAGAAGGATGTAAGCTACCTGTCCTGCCACAACAGTGCAGACCACAAACCTTCTTAATGTAAAACAACTGGTCGGAGCCCAAGTGCTTAAACCAAAAGGCTTAGAGTAACAGTTAAAATTTAATCAGGCTAATACCAAGCAGTAATAAATGGAGCAGAATAAATACAACTGAGTACTTTTAAGAAGAGGCAAAAGCAAAATAAAGTGCAATATTTTTTTTTTTTTTTTTTTTTTTTTTAGTAAAGTGCAAGGAGAGAGGAAGAAGGAACAGAAGAAAAATTCAAGGTTAAGAACCATAGTGGGTTTGCCTTCTTAAATGTTCTGTCTGTATTAAGTAGAGTGAATACCAGACTGGGAGGGGTGTCCCAGATCAAATTTACAGTAGGGGCGGGCAACTGAAAAGCCACCAACAATAACATCACCACAAGAATAGGGTGGGACGGGAAGGGGAAAATCAGTTTCAGGACAGATGAGAAACAGAAAACAATTCCAGAAAATATATAAAATAATTCAGTCAGGCAGAATTAAGACAATGCAGAACTCTGAAAGGTTAAAATGCCAAGAAATATACTTATCAATCAGCGATGCTTCAGAGATCTTCCATGTGCAACTAACAACAGGCAAAACTGCTATTCAAATTATAGCTTGCTACAGATCACCCACCATGTCCCAGGAACCCCACTCCACATTCCTGGAAACATTGGGAAACATAAATGTCCTACCTAACACCCTGATATTGGGTGATTTCAATTACCCAAACATTAACTGGGAGAACTACTTAAGTACAAACTCCCTTGCCCAACATTTCCTAGAGTTTATAAACTCAAACGCCGTGGATCAACTGGTTAACACCCCCACCAAAGGTGACAGCATATTGGACTTGGTCATCACCAACATTGGCGACTGGTGTTCCACACCGGAGGTCAATCCCTCGCTGGTTAGATCTGACCATAAACTAATCACTCTGGATATCCACATTCCGCCACAACCCCTGGTCAAAGAAACCACCGTGAAAAACTTTTCAAAAGAAAACTTCATGTTACTTAAGACCGAGGTGGGAAGTTTCAAAGCCCCCATGCTAAAGGATAATGCTGTCCAAGCTTCAAAATCCTTTACTAATGCACTCTACGGGCACCTACAAGAATGCATGGATTATGCTATCCCAAACAAAACCAAAACCCACTCCTCCGAGAAAAGAAAACCAGTCTGGTGGACCTCTGCCATAAACAAGCTATACAATAGAAGGAGGAAACAATTACAGAAAAGAGTAAAATCCCAAGAAGGGAAGACATACCTGATCAGTATCAGCAAGAAACCACATTCCTTCATAAAATCATCCAAGGCTAGATTTGAAAGAAAAATTGCCATGGACTCCAAAGATAACTACAAGGCATTCTTTAGCTATGTCAATCTAAGTGGCAATTCTCAGATCTGTTCAGAGTTAGTGCAGAATGGCACAAAATACACTGAACTGACCGATCTAGCAAACATCCTGGCAGACAGGTTCTGTGCAAACTTCACCCCCCTCTCTCCTTCAAAAGGGCCCATAACTATACCAGAAGAATGTAGTGCCCCTGAAGTCACAGACATCAGGTTAAAACAGCCCTCTCCAAAGCCAAAAACACAGCATCAATGGGACCGGACGGCATCCCAGGCTGCGTCCTACATGAGCTCAAAGATGAACTAACCCCTCACCTAAACACACTTTTTAAACTCAGCCTCTCCACAGGCTACATGCCTACAGAGTGGCGCACAGCAACGGTTATTCCACTCCACACAGGTAGAGCCACAACGGACCCCGGGAACTATCACCCTAAAAGCCTGACTAGCTTGGTCTGCAAAGCTATGGAGCGCATCATCATGGATCTCGTTAACAGAGTCATAGGAAACCTCCAAACACTGGACCCTACCCAGTTTGGCTTTGTTAAGGGCAGATCATGCCTCCTAAACCTGGTTGACTTCTTTAAGACAGTTACCAAGGCTATAGATGAGGGAAAGGTCGTCCAAACAGCCTACCTAGACCTTGCAAAGGCCTTCAACACCTTCCCCACTCAGGTATTATAGACAAGCTCACCAGCCTGAACATAAACCCCTATGTTACGAGATGGGTTGCCAACTGGCTCACGGACAGAACCCACATGGTAAGAGTTGCAGGAGCTAGGTCTGACTCTAAACCAGTTACAATAGGTTCCTGACCCAGAGACTCCCCAGACTCTGGAATAGATTTCCCATACATGTCAAGCAGAATGCCTCTTTGGCTCTCTTCAAAAGGAACCTTGACGATTGGATGGGAGAAAGGGAATTCACCCCAGGGATCATGTCAATCTCCCTGCTAGACAGGGGTCCAGGGAAGTAAATAGTGTTGGAAGAAATAGCCAGGGAATTGTTATGGCTATGCTTGTATAGGCCCTAGGGCTGATAGCCTAGTACCAACCTATGAACCTATGAACAAGTGGCGTTCCCAAGGGCTCAGTCCTAGGACCCCTCCTGTTTGGCATATACTTCTCAGAGGTACAGGCAAGCACAGGAGGACTATGGCTGACCAAGTTTGCAGACGACTGCAAACTAGGGGCTGTAACTGACTCTCCGGCTGACACAAACATCCTCCAAAAGGGTCTCACTGAGACAGATACCTGGTGTCAAAAACATGGCCTCAAGCTAAATGCCAAAAAGTGCATAGTCATCCCCTTTGGAAAAAACAAAGTACCCACAAACTACCACATAGTTGGTAGCCCCCTAAATACGGAAGATGTAATAAGGGATCTGGGGACCTAAGTAGATAGTAACCTCTCCTTTGATAATCACATTGCCAAAGTGGTTAGAAAATCCTTCTATGTGGCCCACCTAATCACAAAAGGGTTTGCATCCAGATCGAAAGAGGCCATTGGGCCCCTCTATGCATCACTCATCAGACCCATCGTAGAGTACAATGCCCCATTTGGGATGTACCTTACAAGACACCTGCAACAACTGGAAATACCACAGAAGTACCTCACCAAGAGGATCACTGGCCTCAAGCAGATGCCCTATGCAGCTCGACTGAAGAAACTCCAGCTGTACTTGGTTGCATACCGCCTACTCAGAGGTGATCTTTGTCTGATGTACAAGGCCCTGTTGAACCCAGAATTGATGGACATGTTCCACCTAAAGAAAACCATATCCCCTCGAGCCACACGCTCCAGGGATCTAAACCTTACCACAATAATAAATAGGATATGCTGGAGGGATAGATTCCTGTCCCAGAGACTTCCCATGCTCTAGAACAAGATTCCAATCTACATTAGACAAAGCTCCTTGCTAACCCTCTTCAAGAGAAACCTTGATGAGAGGATGAGAAACAGAAAGTTTACCCCAGGGATCACTTCAATGGCTCTGCTGGACAGAGGTACAGGGAACTAATCTAAGGGGGCGGCAAAAACCAACACATTCTGGCTAGGCTTATAAATGCCTTCGGGCAGATAGCCTAGTACCTACCTATGAACCTATGAACCTATATTTTTCCAAATTGTTTGAGAATCACACAGCAGACAGAACACCAGGAGTTTCCAACAGTGTATGTAGGAATTTACAAACAGAAACTATTACACAAAAGCTGTTAGACCAGGTTTATAAACTTCACCACAGGAATAGTTGTTTGCTACTTCCACTATATAGATGTTTTTATTTTTGTATGTAGGGAGGTTCTACTATAGTTTTGTACTTTTTTGAGTTAGTCAATATGAATAATCTTGGCATACATTGAATTTGAAATTAGGGTACAGTTTCTGTATTTAGTTTTGTGGGGAACTTCACAATCTGCAGAATGTATCATAAGTCTACTACAAATGGTAACATTTTACACGGTTGCAGTTAGGGTGTGTATTGAAAAGTCAGCAGTTGTGATGCTGACTGCTGTTACATGAAAAAAAAAGACCAAAAATGCAGGATAGGAGTGAATATCAAACATTGCCCTTCTTTAAAGTTGTTTTTGCAAGGGTGCAAGCCCCTAATATCCCTAAACGGGTCTACATCTAAATTTCAAAGTTTCTAGACCATAAGATCGGACTTGTGAAAGTTCAAAATTTAAATAACAAAATAAAAAGCAATTTTTTTATTATGTTATTTGCAGGGGGCAAGCACTCCTGCACCCCCTCACCCCTGCTAATTAAATGTAGCAACTGTGAGATCACACTACAGCACAGAAAATGGTAAGTATACCATTCTACGCTGTATGGCGATCTCCATTTAAATGGTTAGAACTTTCACAAGTTCGATTTTATGGTCTCCACCATAAGAAACTCAAATGTGTGAAAGTTCAAAATTTTGAAGTAAACCCCACTGAACTTATATGTACCAAGTATAAGATAACCATACCTCAGAGAAAAAGGAATTTTCTGAGAAATGGCCATCTCTGACTTAATATTTATAAGGCAATTTTTTAGCCATTTCGACTCCATATTACATGACTCACTGAAGGGGTCCTGTCCTGACATATCAAATGGTTACCTTGTAATAATCATTCCTCCCAAATTATATATCCCTATCTTATGGGAAATTAGTTTGTGTTGGAAGATCATGCGGTGAAAGGGATGATTATTTTGAATGAGTCCTCTAAGGTTATTTCAATGTTTTTATTAAGAGGTTATTCACTGTCTGAAGTTGAGTCAGCTTATTGTAAAGTTTGCCATTTGTTTAGGAAAACTTTATTGGCAAATAAATGCTTTTGTAAGGTCTGAGAAGATGTCAAGGATGAACATCATGTTACTTATGATAATGAGATTTTTGTTTTTTATGTTATGGATAATGGAATATCATCTTTTCATAGGCTCATAGGTGTTTACTAGGCTAATGACCACAAGGGACTTTTTAAGCCTTAGCCATGCATCCCAAATCTCTAACAAGGTCTGATACCCTTGATAAGTGTAAGCGTGGGCCTGGGAGATTAACCATTTACAGGTTACCTGTGTCCATTAGAGACATAGGTGCCAAACTAGGGATGAATTTTGGGTTTCCCATCCAATTCTCTAAGTTGCACTTGAATTGGATTTGGGAGGAACTCTGTTTCACATGATGGGGAGCCTGTTCCATAGACCGGGTAGTATCTGGGATACATACCTATCTGCCCAGCAGGCCCTATTTATATCACAGGCAAGGTTTAAGTCTTTAGAATGAATAATTCTGGTGCTCTTTCTTTTGTGGATATACAGGAGGTCTATCAGAGTGGGGTCTGACAATGCCCTGTATGTCAGGCATAGATTTCCCCTCAAAATACCATAGGAGACAGAATACAGGGATAGGGCTTTGAGGCGGTCTGCATAGGACATTTTACTTACACCCTGTATTCTTTTAGTGAGGAACCTCTGTGGACATTTCAGTTGTTGGATATGCCTGGTTAGGTTCATACCAAAGGGGGCATTTTACTCAATGATATGTCTGATGAATGTCAAATACAGTGGAGCAATGACTTCCTTGGACTTAGATGCCATACCATTGTTTATAAGTTGCGCAACATAGAATGATTTCCTCACCACTGTAGATACATGATGGTCAAAGGCTAGATTACTAGCTATGTGTGTTGTGAATATGATAGTTACCAGGGATGGATGACTTCCCAAAGGATACTATTATGCATTTCTTGGCATTTAGTTTTAGACCATGGCTCTTGAGTTTGTCAACAATGCCTGAAAACCTCCTGGCTGATAAATTCAGCTGCAACATTGCCCCTCTCTCCCCCTCAACCTTCCCTCAGGAAATATCATCAAATATAACTCCCCCTACTATTACTATGTCAAATGCCTTGGCCAGGTCAAGGTAGGCAGTGTGAATAATTTTGCCCTCATCCATTGCTTTGGTGACCTTCTCAAAGAAGTCCACCAGGTTGAGTAGGCATGATCTGCCCTTGATGAAACCAAACTGGGTTGAGTCCAGTGTCTGTATGTTTACTATATCTCTATTGATCATCTCCAGGATAATTATTTCCATGGCATTAAATAAAAGACTAGTGAGACTTAAGAGTCTGTAGTTTCTATGATCTGTAGATGGCCCACGCTTTGTGCAGAGGAATGACTGTTGCCTTTCTCCATTCATGAGACATGAAGCCTATTTGGAGACTACAGTTAATTAGTAATTCCAGAGGTCCTAATAGGTCATGTTTCATGCTATTTAGTAGGCATCCTGGGATATTGTCTGGGCCCATTGATGCAGTGTTTTGGTCTTATAGAAAACATTAAGGACCTGTTCCCTAGTAATAGTAGGGGGAGTTATATTTGATGATATTTCCTGAGGGAAGGTTGAGGGGGAGAGAGGGGCAAAGTTGCAGCTGAATTTATCAGCCAGGAGGTTTTCTGTATCTTCTGGCTCAGTATAGGTGGCTCCATTTACAATGAGCTCCGCACGCAATTGTGGTTGTTCTTGGTCTGGGAGGCCAACATTACCACATATTTGGCTGTGGTAGACTTTATTTGCACTCTGAGTTGTTTTTTTTAGTTTGATAAGAGTGCCTTTATCCTGCTGGGTGTTGCACCTCCTAATTTTTGTCATGATTTTCTTCCTCCTGTTATACATCCAACTGATTTTGTGATTCCACCAGGGTGGCTTGTTTTTTGAGTTAGTTCTGTACTTCTTCCTGGTGGGTACAGCTGCCTTTATGTAGCTATTAACATGCTTGTACAGGGTTTCTGTGAACAGTTCTGCATAGACAGCAGTGTTCTCAGGGTTTATGGGGGCTTGACATTTTGCCAGGTTCTCACTTAATCGCAGTAGGTTAACCTTAGAATAGTTCCTGAATATTCCAGGTTTAGCTGGGGGTCCAGGTTGTATTTTTACTTAAAAGGAGACCATTTTGTGGTCTGACCTTACCAGGAAAGGCACTACAGTAGGGGGTGTGCAGCACTCTCCCGTATTAGTGAGAACCAGATCCAGTAGGGTTGCTTCCCAGGTTGGTGTATTGACTATCTTGTCCAAGGAGTTTGTGTTTACAAAATCCAGGAATCACTGTGCATTTGGTGTCGTATATGCTTACCAGTTAACAGTGGGGTAATAAAAGTCAACCATGGATATGGTACTGGGTTGGATGGCTAGTGTTTCTAATAAGTTTAAATATATGATATTGGTTTCCTGGGTCATAGAGGGGGACCTATAGCTTACAAGTAAGTGGTATTGGATTTTGCCTATGGTGATTTGAACATGGAGCAGCTCAAGTCCATTGTCCTCTTTGACGAGCCTTGAAGTATATTTATGTTTGATGTAACTAGATACACCTCCAGCTTTAGTCCCTGCCTGTGAAATAGCTGGCCTAAATGTGTGGAAGGCATTATAACCTTGTGCAGTTGGAGTGCTCTCCGAGGCTTTAAACAATGTCTCAGTGACCACACAAATGTCAGCATTCTCTAGGGTAAGGAGAGCTTCTAAGGAGTGGAGTTATTTCTTTAGACTCCTAGCACTGAGCAGTAATACCTTTAGATTTTCTTGGTTTTGATTTGCTATGTTGGAAGTACTTTCAGTTTGGCATTGCCTAAAAAAGGCACTATGGGGGAAGACAATGTTTTAGCTAATATTCAAAAACCTAGAGGAGAGAGGTGTACACCATCCCTGGCAAAGCAGAGGGGTCTGTTGATCATCTCTTTCCATGCTGACAAATATTGCACCTCCTTAGAATATTTATTATATTTATATGTATTTAAATAAAAATAAATGAATAAATAAATAAATAAATAAATAAATATTGCATCCCCTTAGAATGACACCAGAAACTAAGCCAATTTGTTAAAGTCAATCATCTTTTGTTCGTATTGTGGCATCATCCTTGGAGAAGGTAAATTGCCGCTAATGCTAGGCTCATACCAGCCTGAGACACATATTCCAAGAGCTCCATGATGTCTCTCTTCATATAGTCTAGGGAGGTACGTCTGAGATCATTTACTCCCACATGGACTATGACTAAGTCATATTGGTGATTGTGGTCCCATGACTTCAGTGCGTGGCTAATGTGGTGGATCCTAGCAGCTGATAAGCAACTGACCATGACTTTCTCCTTACTCAGCCTGGTGAGAGGGACATAAGTTTGTCTCATGATGGAGTCTCCGATGACTAGAATGTTAGACACAAGACTACACAAGAAACAGTCATTAAAAGATGGAAATTGTTGGTTAATGATATGGAGATTCTGAAATCTATCACAGATTTGCCATGTTTCAGTAATGACACATATATAAATATGTATCAGTTGTAGGAGGGCCTCAGGTTCTGGCGTCTTTATATTTAGACTCCTACTATTGAGGAGTGTCACAGCCACAGTGTTGTCTGAATTTGAGTTTGAGTTTGTCATGTAGTAAATCCAGTAGAAGACATGTCTAAAAGGCACTCTAGGGGCAATGAAGGCTTTAGCATGTATATAGAAGCCTTGGAATGAGGGGCATAAGCCATTCCTGGAAAAACAGGAAGTATCTTCTACCATCGAAATGCAGGCTGACACATACTGGATTCCCTTAGAGGAAAAAACTCTTACTTTTCCATTATTCAGAGATACCCAGACAGGCTAAATTTCTGAATGACCTGATCTTTTGTTTATGAGGGATGTAGGACAATTGAAGAATTTATCTGTTTGCAGAAACTTTAGGTGGCTTGGACACTTGCAGTTAGCGGCATCCTTTCATTCCTTGCAGATTTGCTGCTGGCAGGTAGGGGATAGAAAACCTGAGGCACCCTTTGAGTTGAATTCAAATATTCAAAGTCATGTTTATTTAACCCAAGCACTGTACATTTGGTTAACAACAATAAGACCAATTAATAATAAATACACAATAATAAGTAAACATAATCATGAAAAGGTGACATCAAACAAATAAGTTTTAAGAGCACTTTTGAAGCCTGTGACTGTAGGACACTCCCAAATTCAGGCTGGAAGATGATTCCATAATACAGGCCCTTGGTAACTAAAACAGCAGAAGCCTGAAGAATCCAAAATAAAAGATGAATTGAAAAGAAAGTTTGGTGAACCTAATCAAAGTGAATGTAATGTGTTTCAAGTATGGGGGACCATAGCTGTAAATGAAGAGAGAAATACACAAGCAGAAGAATCTTGTACATAATGCAACATCTGACAGGAAGCCAATGCAAGGTATATGGAAGAGGGGTGATATTGTTATGTCTTAGAACACCAGACAGTAAGCATGCAGTAGAATTTTGGACAACCTGTAAACATACAAGTTCTGAGTTAGGTAAACCAACAAGCAATGAGTTACAACAGCCCAAGCATGAGGAAATCAAAACATGAACCGGAGTAAGAAGGTTATTAGGTGCTTGATCAAGGAGATCTTGCAAAGGTGGAAACAAGATGTTTTGACAACAGGTGAAACATGGTCCTTAAACATCAGCCAGTCATTAAGGACTACACAAAAACTGTCGGCCTTAGACACAAACTTCAGTTTATTGCCATAAAACTGAATATCAGACATTAAAACTGGAAGGGAAGAGTTCTTTAAGGTAGCATAAATGCACACTGATACTGTCTTAGACCTACTGAGTTTGAGCTTGTTACTGCCAATCCAATCATGGATAAATTCCAGGTTATAAGAAAAGGAATTAAGGCAGGATACTAAGTCCTGAGGAAATGAGAGGCGAAGCTGTATGTCATCAGCATAGCAATGCTATTGCATACTTCTCAAATATAAAACATATTCAAGTGGCAATAAATAGATGGTAAATAATAGAGTCCTATGGAACCCCACAATCCAGAGGTTAAGTGGAAAATGAATTGATACCAGACACAACCCTTTGAGTTCAACCTGTCAGGTAAGAAGTGAACCAGTTCAGGACAGAACCAGAGAAGCCAACCAGAGAAGCCACAGTAATGCTCTAACATATCTAAAAAAATGAAATGGTGCACTATGTCAATGACTGACTAGAGATCCAGAACGACCAAAATTGAATAGTTACACTTTTCTTGCACAATTAGGAGATTATTAAAGACTCTAGTGAGAGCTGTCTTAGTTCTGTGTCTTGCCTGAGAATAGACTGGAATGGATCTAAGATGACCCAATCAGATAGAAATGACTCCAACTGACAGTAGATTACTTGCTCAGGAACCTTCCCAAAAAGGGGAGGTTAGAGATTGGACAATAATAACCAAGATCATGAGTCAAGTCCCTTCTTTTTAAGGATAGGGATCACCAATGATTCTTTCAAGTATGTGGGGAACACACCAAGTCTAAGAGAGGTGGTGATTACACAAGAAATAATGACCTCCAGAGATCCCACCACAAACCGAGAGGGACATAGGTCCAAAGAGCAGGTAGTACTACACACGTTGGAGATCATGTTGTTCATTTCATCAATGTCAGGAATGGCAAGCTCTTCCCAAACATAAGAAAAGGAATTGCTCCTTTGATCAATGTGAAATAAGGATGAAACTGAAGATGAAGCCACATAAGATAGAATAGAGAGAATTTTAGCAAAGAAATACCAGGAAGTCAGTTCACATTCTTCAGCAGAAAAAGTGGTTTTCAAGCAACTAGAATGTGAAAGGCAGTCCATCATTTCAAAAAGGGCAGCTGGACAGCTTGCAGCTTCTGGAATCTGTTTAGAAAATAAAAGTGATTTAGCATTGCTAACTTTAGGTAAGTGGTAATGGGAAAAGTGGTAATCGAGGGCACATTTATCGGCTTGGGCACCTATTCAACAGCACCTATACTCCAGTCTAAGACCAAACATCTTTAAAATTACAAGGGAAAATTTTAACCAAAGTTCTCAAGGAGACAGGTTTACTGGTCAAAACTTAGATGGGGCAAGTAGTTCAAGAAAAGATGCTAACAGTGAGTTATAAGTAGTAACAAGTTCCTCCAAGCTGTTAGCACAATAAGAAATGAGCAAAGATCAGAAAGAAAAGAATCAGAAAAGATTTCAGAAGCACTTTGGCATGAAACTATAGAAATTTCAGGAGTACAGGAAACTGGAAACATAATATTAAAAATAATGAAAGATTGATCAGACCAAGTCACTGGACTAATCAAAAAATTCAACAGGAACTTCAAGCTGAAAGACAAGGTCAGTAATAGTGCCCTGAACATGTGTTGGAGAATAAATATGTTGTTGAACCAGCATGTTTGATCTTTAAGTGGGAGTCATCCTCCTTGTCTTATTTATGGCTTTGTTATTTAATCCTAGGTGCATAAGAAATAAATTCGGTATTATGTCGGATTTCCTTCATTGCACTAATCTGTCTTTTTATCACTAGGACCTTGCTTGATGAGAACTTTGGGTGCTATCTTCTGGCAGCCTTTCTGCCAAGTCTCCACCTTATTCAGAGGTCAAAGTGAAAATTTATTTGTAATGTAATTACCACACTTTAAAAACCAGGTTTGACTAATCCGACATAATTGTGGAATTAAAAGCTTCTATTACCATGTCCTTGTGCCAGGAGTGAATTGCAAATTTCTTCTTGTGTACCCTCCACCTAATTACTTTGCACTATCCTGTAATATCTTAAGGATGTCCATGATGCAATGTATGGTCAGTCAAAATTGTTAGTTTTGGATGAATTTATTGATGCCATGAGCTGATGATAAATCTATCTAACCTGCTATGGTGCTGCACTGTATTATAGAAGGCTTCTGTTTCACTCAGGTTGTTTCTTCTGCTACTCTTGTTCAGACTAGTTTACTGGACTTGATCTTCCAACTTGATTTAGTGTCACTGAACCTTTTGGTGGTCTCTGTCTTGTGATCAGGCCATTCTTGGTTCACTTCAAGCTGAGGCTTTGACTAGTTATGCTATCTGATACTCAACTGTTTCATTATAGGGCCTTGAGGGAAAAAATGAAAAAGAAATCTCTAGTTGCACCTTGATGTCTTTGTTGGAACAGTTGATTTCAGAAATTACTGCTGGTTATCAAGATTTGCTAGAAGTGGTCTGGAACAAATCAAACATGACCAAATCACATGCTGGAATTATGAATGATAAATGGATACCCAGGGAAGCAGAAAGGAAGATAGGAGCTGAGCAGGGTAGAGTCAGATCAGAATGCAACACAATCAACCTGATGTTTGCAGTGAGACAGATAATGAAGAAGAAGCTAGAGATGAGGAAAGAGTCAAACTAGACATTCCTATTCTTGGAGAAAGCATATGACAAGGGCCCCAGAAAGTTGATTTGGGCAGTCCAGTGATGGTTTGAAGTCTTAGAAACATTTATAGAGTTAGTGCAGGCTATGTGCAAGGATCCAATAACACAAGTACGAACTGTGCTCAGACACACAGAGGGGTTTTTAGCCTGAGTGGAGTTGCATCAGGATTCAACTCTGAGCCCACTTTGGTCCATAGTTGTGATGGGCCACTTGTATATGCTAAAAATATGGCATTCCAAGCAGAGTCTGTATGTTAACTTCATCAAATGATAAGGGAACATAATGCAAAACTGAATGCACATGGGATGAAACTCAGTACAGATAAGACAGTTGTCATGACAGCAAATGGGGGAATCAAAGGTAGTTGAAAATTGAAGCATAGGGGGAATAGTAGAAGAGATTAATTAAAATATATGGGGGTTGAGGAGAAGTGACGTCTGAATGAATGAGGAGGCTTTAGCTAGAATTACATGGGCTGACGTCATCTTGCACTGCGTTTTTGGGTAGTGGTTGATAGAACAATGTTAAAGATGATGAAAAGTAAGGTAAGGTGAACAAAGCACTGGTGTGACTATTACGTTTGTATGGTAAGAAACCTGGATAGTGAAGGCAGAACACTTCAGGAAGCTAGAGGCAAATAAGATGAAGTGCCTGAGATAGGAGGTAAGTTGCACACTGTAAGACAGATGAAGAAATTATGATATCAGAGCAAAAGCCAAAGTAGCTCCAATGATACATAAAGTGAATGAAAACAGATGATAGTTGTTCAGGCACATGTGCAGGAAAGCAGATTTTTTGGTGAATAAAATTTTGGAGGAATAGGAAGAAGTTAAAAGAAAATGAGGATGTTCAGAAAACAGATGGGTGGATAGATCACATGAGTAAAGTCCTATGAGTGACATGAGTGTGGGAGAAGGTAGGAGAGTGGGTGAATTGAGATAGGTGGTGGCAGTTGATATACACTAACCCCCATGTAGAAAATGAGAAAAAGGGAGTTGATGATGACAGTGATGATGTCATCTGTAACAGGCCCAGTTCTGGTGCTCTGAATCTGTTTTCCCAAAGTGTGTACATCTCATATACGTTGTGGGACTATAACTGTAGTTTGACAATAATGTTCAGCACTTGCATCTGCTGAGATGATAAGATGCCTAGTCATATGCACCTTTAAATAGGCACACTTAAAACTTCTTACAATCACTTAATAGTGTTCACTCCCAAAAGTAAGCAGGGCCATACATGATAAATCTGTTACAAATTTGTGTCTACCCATCCAATCATCAAAACTAGCCTTAAAGGCAGATAAAGTGGTATTTTGTTAGATGAGTATTTGCAACTTATTCCACAGACCAGCAATACACTGAGTTTGGATTCTATCTGATATGTGAATTTTATTTATTGGTGTAAATTTATGTACCTGTGTTTGAACATTCACTGGTTTTGTGAAGAAAGAGTAGGTCAAATAGGAATGGGTCTTTTATGTCTCAAAAAGTGAGACACAATGAGATACTGTGAGATACATATGATACCCAGGTCACCTCGTAGCAGCTGATAGGCTACTGAGTACAACTACAGCCATGCTAATCTTTGGTGGAAGTTGAAGGAGTTAAGACCTTTAATTTTTTGGTAAGTAATTGTTAGGGCCTTTCGGGTTGAACAAAATGTTTAGATTTGTAGATACCAAAGGGGACATTGTATTCAGTAATGAGTCTGATAAAGGAAGACTATAGTGGAAAGATGACTTCTTTGGATCCATGACCACCTTGCTCTTGCACGTAACCCTAACAATAATCCTAATCCTAACCCTAACCCTACACACTAAGTTATGAACCTCCATTTACCTAACAGTACCAATATTCAGGCACATTTGGTCTAAAGGTAGTGTTAGGATTTGGGTTTAGCAATTACAAAAGGAATTTGTTTGTGCTGCTTTTTCAAATCATATTGATTTTTTTATATTTTTTTCTGTTCCTTTGCATTTGAAATTACAGGCATCAGTCATTTGTGTGTCAATGTCTGTGCAGTTCCATGTATAGGACTGTAATATATGCAATCATGCCTAAAAGTGGGCTTAATGTAGCATGAACCATATTCTCTCACAGGATAATTCTGTTCAGTAATGGTTTTAGATCTTGTTCCAACTTCCTATGTTAAAGCTGCTTAGTTTTTAACAACTCTTTTTTGCATTGTTGCATATACCACTCCCAAAATCCAACAGTAAACAAGCAAATAAATAATCAAATACGTTCAGTAATGAGCTTGGATTGCTAACCATTGCAAGCAGCTTAAAAGCAGCTCTCAATTTACACACTACTTCAATTCCAAATATCTGATGGCATTATTTTTATAACTTTCTTATGAGGTAGTAATTTATATAGAGTGAGTGGTGATTGTTTGTATTGTTTGGCTTATACAATATGATGATGATTGTGTTTACATCATGTATTAGATTCAGCAATTATTTTGCTTTGTACTTCTACAATTATCATAATTATGATTCATTATAATAATTATATGTGCTTCTTTCAGATGTGAATAATTATTTTTTGTTTTGCACTTCTACCATTACAATAATTTGCATACATTATAATACTTATATGTGCTTGTACCATTATATCTGTTTTCATTGCTAATTTGTGGTTGTATGTTTATACTTTATGCTTCTGTACCTTACATAATGCTAAGCATCACTTGCTTTTGTATTGACAATTTTGCAATGTGCAAGGCCCATGTTGAAAATAATTAATTTTCTATCAGGTATTCATTCCAGTAATAAAATTTTAAAATGACTGAATGAGTGAGTGAATGAATGATATAGATGTGTTTTGCTCAGAAGGTATTGATACGTTTTTCACAAGGAATTCAGTTTAAGGGCAAGATCTAACCGTGAGGTCTTCAACACTTCTAGTATAAGTAACAGTTTTGTATCCATCCACTTCATACTCTCTACATGGAACTCCTCTCCACACAGTCCATAAGTTATATCACTGAAGTATATTCTTCCTTTTTTTTAAACACCTTTATTAAGATAAATATTGTCAAATAAACATAAACTAGAGATATGTACATTTCATCAAAATGAGTGACATAACAAAATGAGAAAATTAAACAAAGATAATAAACTGTATACAATGGCATTCTCCACAAGAATCAAATATTAATAAACAAGTGCATTAAAATAAGAAGATTATAAAATAATTTGCATTACTTGTTCAATAAATCATATACTTTTTTCCACATATTAGATAAATTAGTTTTCCTAGAAGATCTTTGCAGTATTCTTCAAAATTTCTAAGTTACAGACTTCAAGAAGTAAATTTTTGAATTCAATTATTGAGGGTGAAGTATGAGACTTCCAATTTCTTGTAATGATTTTTATGGCAATGGATAGAATTGACCAAATCAGAGGATGATTAGATTCTCTGATATAATTAGGAACAGGTGTGTTAAATATAACTAGTGATTTATAAAGATAAAAATTATCTGTAAAAATAGCTTGTAAAAAGGAATTAACATCTGTCCAAAATGTATTTAATTCTAGACAATCAAACATCATGTGGCCCAGTCTGCATTAACAATGTTCTTACATCTCCAATAATTGATATCTTTATTATTAAATTTACTTAATGAAAATGGGGTAATAAAAGACCTATGCAAATACCTCCATGTAAAAAAATTCCAATTAAGTGATAAAGTGGTTACACTTTCTATCTGTAAGATATTTATTTTGTCAGAATATGTAGGGGGATAATTATTAATTAAAGTAAAATAGTTCCAATAACTTTCAGAAGGGTTATCTAAATCAAATTTGGTTGCTGTATATAAATGAGATAAAATAGATTTGATGTAGAATTATGCTGTAAAGCTATTATCATAAACTGAAATAATTTAGGTATTGCATTTATTGTTGTTAAAGACCTAGAATCCATTTTGTTTAGAATATATTTCCTAGCTTCCTGTAAATCTAACCAAGAGAAAGAATCATATTCATATTGATTTTTAATATGTTTATTTATAGATTTCAGATCATTCTTAGTCATCAATTGAAACCAAAATATTAGGTTTTTCTGTTGAAAAGAAATCATTTTATTATAATCAGATGAAAAGAAGACACCTTGTGTGAAAACTATAAGAAAATAATATATATCCACTCTTTGTAAATATTGAATTTATAAATATAATTTCTAAAGCATTTCAGAAGAAGAATTGTATAATTAGAGTTACATTTTTGAGAGGAGTAAGATAAGAAATATTTTTAGAACCAAAATAAAGAAGTTACTTAGTATAGTTAACTTCTGAAGTTTGTTGTTATTTATAGAATTACTAATTAAGATTTCTATGGTATTTTTCCAGTTTGCTGTATAATTATTCTCTATAAGTTGGTAAATAGTTTTGGCCATTGAGGAAACAGAATACATTTCCAAATTAGGCATAGCTATACCAGCTTTTTCCCAGTTTTTCATATGATTAGATAGAGCTATCCTGGGTTTAATCGGGGACTATAAAAATTGTGTATCAAGTAATTACATTTTTTAATAATCTGATTAGGAGGAGATAATGAGATGGATTGTATAATATATAACATTTTAGGTAATAAAATCATATTTATTATTAAAAGTTTTTCATCCAAGGAGAAATTAATTTTATTCCATTTTTAATAAGATTTTCTTTTGCCAGCAAACTCTTATTATAGTTTATTTTAATGATATATTTTATGTTTTTTGTAATTATAATACCTAAATAAAGAAGTTCATCAGATTTTGCCAGATATTTACTATAAGCCACTTGTATTTCAAAATTTTTATGACCAATTAATAAGATTTGAGTTTTATCATTGTTGAATAATAAACCATATTTCTTTTGAAAAAGTTCAATATTACTAAAGAGAACATGAGTAGATAAATCATTATCATGAAGGGTAATAAGAATGTCATCTGCGAACATTTGTACTTTGGAAAATTTATTGGAATTTATTTTAAATCTTTGAATATTTTCATTATCTCTTATTAAATTGGCCCATGGTTCCATAATAAGGGTAAATAATAAGGGAGATAAGGGGCAGCCCTGCTTTGTTCCTTTAATAATAGGGATTTATTGGGAAATGTTAGTACTTATTTTAATATATGATTGGCTATCCAGATATAATTGAGTGATTAGATTTATAAAGCTCTTTGAAAAGCTTAATTATTCCAGTAATATAAATAGTCACAATTAACTGAATCAAGAGCACAATTTATATCTATACAAATTAGTGTTAGGTTATTATTTAAATATTTGTCTGATTCTATTAGAGTTAATACTCTTTTAATGTTATCATAAGTATGTATATTAATTATGAATCCCGTCATCTTCAACTAAGATTGGTGCCAATTATTTTAGTCTATCTGCAAATATTGACATAAGCATTTTATAATCAATATTTAGCAAATAAATAGGTCTATAGGATGAACACTTAACTGGATCTTTGTTAGGTTTAAAAAGAGGAAAGATAAAAGTATACTTCCAACAGGGAGGAATTAACTTATTATTTTGGGATACATTATATACTTTATGAAATAATTTTATAGCATCAGTTGGCAAAATTTTATATATTTCTGGGTTGACTCCATCATTTCCTGGGGCTTTATTAAATTTTACATTTTTAATCTGGGTTTGAATGTCTTTAAAGGAAATATGTTCAATTATAGAATTAGCTTGTTCATTTGTTAGTCTTTTTTAGTAAATATATTAATAACATTTGTAATTCCTTGATTAGAATCTATTATTTTTGATTGTTGATTAATATTTAATAAAAAAATCTCTGAATTCAGCTAGAATGTTTTGTATGTCTGAAACCATATTTTTCTTTTTAGGGGAAAATCATTTATATGATTCATTTTATTTAATCTTTTGTTTTTTGTTAGCTAATAAATTTAATGATTTGGGATTTGTGGAAAATTTTAAAAATGTATATTTCTCTAATATAATAATGTCTATGGTTTAGGATTTCAATATATTTATTATTCAAATAATTTATTTAATTTTTCTTGTCCTTATTATTTAGATCTGACTCTTGATTATGTTTCAATGAGTCTAATTTAAGTTGAAGCTCTAATAATTATTTATCCCAACATTTCCTTTTTATATGATACTAGTTAATAATTCACCCATATAAAAAAGCTTTTAGGGCATCCCATACAAACATTTCTGAGTAATTATTATTATCGTTTAGTTCTATAAAATGTTGTGTCTCAAAAGTTAAGAATTCTTCAAAATATTTCTGTTTTGTGATATAAGCAGGTAGTCTTCTTTTCTGTGTGTTGTAATTTGAATTAACTGAAATTTCAAATATTATTGAATTATGGTCTGATATTGGGCAAGAAATAGCCTTGGTGTTGACCCGAGAGTCTAATAGGTCATTAAAAAAAATAAGACTCTATCTATTTTTGAATAGGTGTTATGTCTATGACAGAAGAAAGTATAGTTTAAAGAATCAGAATCTGCAAAGGAATGAATATCTTTCAGATGATATGATACTAGAAAATCTTTTAATGATTTTGCTGAAGATGTAATCTTTCTTTTATTTTAACGATGTTGATTCTTTATTATCTAAAATGCAATCCCCCGCTATTATTAAGGACCCTTTGGAATGTTGTACTATGAGATCCAGATGTTGTTTTACTGTACTGATACATATTCCTGGTATCCAATATAAATTCACTAAAGTATAAATTTTCTTATTAAATTCAACCATGACAAGATAAAACATTCCTTTATTATCTTTAAATGTATTGGTAATCTTTGGGCAAGGTAAAGTATTATTCCACAGAATTACTACCCCTCTTTTCTTCTGAAGATGTTCTGAAATAATTAATGTTGAATAAGATTTAGTATCTAATCTAAACATATCTTCTGATTTCAAATTAGTTTCTTATAAGAAAATTAATTGGGATTTGTGTAATTTTAGATATTTGAAAAAAACTTCCCCTCTTAGTTGAGTTATTTAATCCATTAACATTAATAGAAATACTCTTTAATGAAGTCATAAGAAGTAAAATTTGTGAAAAGTGTGTAGTTTGACCAAAAACATATCAAATAGTTAAGTATTAAAGGAATATGAAGAAAAAGTTTAGATTGATTGCATACTAATAGATATGAAAAATATGAGTGTATTACTATAGTATTACTTTGTCTTGTGAAGAATGTCAAAAAAACTGTACCAGACTTTTATAACATAAACTAGTAACATCAAAACCCCCCATAACCTTCCTGGAGTAGAATACTCCTAATCCAAGTGACATATAATCATTCAGATTAACTCCACGTCAAGTAACAACCTCTGATCAGCATCTGTATAAGAGACAATTTCCTGATCATGGTAAATCAGTCTTAGCTTCTATAGAAAATCAAAAAATCTAATAATTTTAAATTAATAAAAACATTATGCAAAAGGCTAATATGATACAGTATTTAACGAGAATCACTTTGTAGTATAGTAGTATTAAATAATTCCTATTGACATAAATTAATCCTCCTGTTTCAATAACCTTTAAGTGAAGAAAACTTCTAACTCCAAAAAGATTTTATGCATATATCAATCTTTAATATTCTATTATGTAGTTACCATTTATCCATGGAAAAAAATGACATTGACTATCTTAGAAGTGAATTTAAGTTCTGTTAGTCTCACTATAAATCTAGATACTGAAGACAAATAACCACAACATATAGCTGATATGATAGCAAATAACAAATATAGTAAAGCAATTTATAAATAATATCTTTTCATATACAAGTAAGGAGTTGATACATTATATATAACTAATTCATAAAAACAAGTAAATTAATATTCTAAAGCTCTCATATTTTCTAAATATGATATTCTAAATAAATAAAAGAAGAAGTTATAATTAATGATCAACTAGTGAAGGTATGGATTATTCTCATTTGTAATAACTTAAACAAATGTATTTACTTTAATTGTATTTATGCATTTATAAAGATTTTGTAATAATAAGTGAGGAGTTAATAAAAAATATTTCTAATTGATTGCTCAAAATATAAGGAATAAATTAGTTTTCGTCTATAACATAAATATTTTATCGACAATGTTGCTTAGACCATTTTCAAACCACCAATTCAACGTGCTTATTCTTTTCTCCATTTATTTTAGTCACAGAATATTGTCTATATTTTGAATTTATAATCATCATCATTCTATTTAACTGTGTTTGTCCAGACCCTAGTAATGTTATCAAACCTATTAAGTTGCTATGAGAAAGTATTATTTTGCTGCTTATTAAAATAATTAAACAGACAATTAAATATGTATGCAAACCAGTCACAATAACTGGCACTTGCGTATCATCGCACCCACATTTCCTACTTCAAAAGCATCTAATTTCAAATCCATTCATTTGTCAACAAAAAATACTGAAACTATCTAGGCAAGAGTGTGTCATTAAACTGATATTTTTCTGGGATCATGAGAATTTCTGCACATATTATATTTGTAATTGTCTTCAAAATAGTTGTGTGTTTTAATGTTAGTGTCTTATTACAAATTTTCCCACATGAATTTCTTTCCATCACTACAGCAAAGAACCTTAAACTGTACTACTTTGAAAATAAACAAATTGCATATATCTTCAGAATAATAATGGCATGACCACTAAGCTGTATTTTTACTGGGAATTGTATTGAATGTGCCACAGAATTGCAGCTCCTATTTATAATTGCTTACTCTTCACCTGTGTTTGCATATATAAAAATCACTTTGATATGCCTCCTAAAAACTGTGCCTTTTCAAATGATCAGACTGCAACATTATTTGTGACATTTTCAAGGTAAGAACTAACACCAAACGATGTATAAAAGTCTGAATAATACTATACCTTTTCGGTACCCCTCCGTTAAACCCCAACCACTCAGCAGCTCCATCTGTGCAAGCAATAAAATGTCTGCCAGATGGTAGGGAGTCAAAACTGAGAAGCAACACAAGAACTGAGAAAAAGTCTAGACTTTTCCAGCTGAAAAGCACCGCAAACAGTCTGAAGCTTACTATTATCTAATCTTTCCTGTGAGTCAGTCACAAAACCAGCACAACCGCATCAAAATGATTGGAAACATACTGAGAGTAAGCAATTTAGAATGCTGCAGAAAGGAGAAGAGGAAATGGCAATCCATTAAACTGTAGAGCCGCTGAGATACTCACCACTATTCTTCAACAATAAAATCCAGTAGGATGGAAAACACCAATCTGGGAAGCAGGGGAGCACATTCATCAAAATAGAACTGTGCCAGTACAAAAAAACCTCACACACTTGTCTCCACAGCCCCTCCGTTGATCAGTAAAAGGAGCACAAAAAAGTCAGTATGCTGTCCAGATCCACCTCCATCACATTTAAGGCTATCACACAGTCCATGAAGCAAAGTAATTTCCCCATGTACAGTTATTCTAGAGAGTAATGGCCCGCACATATGAAGCGCAACAGATGTCCCCAAACACCCAAGCAAGAAATGCGTCCAAACGCCTTTCAATATATACCCTCCATATATCTGTGCAACACCTCCACCTCCGCACATACCAGATGGATCACAAAAAAACAAGCTTGGCTGAGACAACTGCAGTGATCGGCAGAATTCTGGAAATGGGAGAACAACTCTGAAAACCCTGGCCAGACCCCTTCGACCAACCCACCCCTTCCAATTTAAGAATTCTATTTAATTTGTTTTATTTATTTTTTTTTTATAAATATGTGACACAGCAGTGCCACTCTCCCCAAGATTGTAAAGTAAGCTTTTTTAGAGCTATAGAGTTTACAAAACTCTAATGCATTTAAATTGCCTTACACTCTCCTGTGTCCCCACTTCTTTGGTTATGTATAAATATGTATCCGCAGTTGTACCCAAAGCCGAGTGGTTTTGATATATGTATAGCCAAGTTATTTATAGGTTCGTGTCACATTTTAGCTCTGAACCTTAATTCTATTTTTTGAGTTGAGAAGTAAAGTCATATATTATGCACAAGTTGCAAAAAGCATACCGACATGAAGCAGTAGGGGTCCAATGGAAAAGCACCACTATTTCTGCCGAAATATTAAACGATCACAACTCTATGCATTTCAGTATGAAGTAACATCTATTTTCTTAAAAGTTAATGACTTCAGTAACAAATACCAGTATCTAAAACAGGCTGATGATAGCTCCCCACCACAGAAAAGTCAGAAAACAAGCCTCTTATGCAGTTCCTTCCAAACGTGGTACGATAATATACAAGTAACCAATAAATTAATTACAGGTTGTAATTATTAAACACAGTTTGTTAACATATGAGTAGATATATCACATCACCCATTAATAGCTAAAATGCCTAATCTCCATTGCTTTTTTCTCTTTTTTTCTTCCCTTTAAAGCGTTCGAGTGTTCTGAAGCCTCTGGCATTTTATTTCTGGTATATGGATTTATGGTTTCCATGGCAACAATCTAGATGTAACTCAAAGGAGAATGTGCATATTAAGACACCAGTCATGAAGTAGGTCTTGAGCTGAAGCTGAATAACTGTAGACTTTCAAATTTTCAGCAGGAAAAAATGAGTAGAAGACACTTTAACATTAAAGTAACTTGAGCCGCTGAAGTCGTTTGCAGGTGGTGATACAACGGTCTTTGATTGTACAGCAATCACAAAAGCCACTGAGCAGTTCACAAACCATTTCAAACCACCTCTCTAAACCAGAGGCCAACACTGTGAAACACAAAACACTCCAGTTTCAACCACGGAGAAACAGAGCAACACCAAAACACACCAGCAAAAGACACAAATCAGCCATAATTAAATAAAAAAAGAAAAAGCAAACATTCAAAAAGGAGAGGGAAACAACAACAGTAGCAATGTCAACCTCATATGACCAAACAACTCTGTACGTTTGCAACAGCAACTTTTGAGCCCTCCACATTCCTGGACATTACCAACAGTAACCCTATAACAGAAATTCAGTCTGGACATCGTCTTTATCAATGTATTATGTTTTATATTAGCTCTGGACACTACCAATAACAGAATTTATGTTAAAAATAGCTCTGGACGCCAATGAGAGAAAGCATATGTAAAAAATAAATTTATATATACACTAAAATCATGTCTATAGAAACTTCTGAAGACAATATAAACTGTCTCTATCAATACAATACTAAACTAAATATAAGCGCCAAATCATTGAGTCATGTTATTAAAGAAGATATTTATCCAAAGTTGCAACCTATAGATATAACTGTACTTCAATACAAATGGCAACAAATAGACTACAATAATAACTCAATTTAAACAGTAACCCATACCTATCAAAAATAAGAAACAACTATATATTTGCATAATAAGCATTAAAAAAACAATAAAGACTATCATTAAAAAGTATAACAGGCAGTGATAAAATCTTACCTGTTCTTCCGGTTATCAATTTATCCGACCTTATGAGTCATTAGTATGTTTAGAACAAATAAACTGGATTTCCATTTGTGAATAGAAGCAAATAAGAACAGTTTTTTTTTATTTTCTTAGCTTCTACTTATGCTCATGTGTTTTCCAAGTTTTATTTTCAGCTAATCTCTTCAAGTTAGCATTGGCCCAATCCATTTCTTCTGTTTTGTCCATAAGTTTGTTAGATTTAACAAAAATAAGAGCACTTTCCAGATCTTCAAATAATTTAGATGTATCCTGGTAAAATATTTTTAGCCTTGCAGGAAACAGGTGAGACTTTATTTGATTTTTTTTTAAGTTATCTTATCAAAAGTAGGAAAACCTTTCTTTTTGCAATTACCACAAGAGAATGGTCATTATCAAAACAAACTAAATTATCTTTTATTTTAATTGGAGATTTTGCCTATGCTGTCTTTAAGACAATTTCCTTATCATGTGAGGAAAGAAATTTTACTATCACATATCTTGCAGAATTACTATTTTTATTTTGTTGATGAAACCAAAGATCTGTGTTCTCTTTCAATACCATATGAAAGAGCCTCAGGTAATTGTAATATATCAGGTATCCATAAAGACAAGAACTTTTCCATACTATCTCCTATTTTTTCTGGCAAGATAAAGATTATAATATTATTACAATGTGACCTGTTTTCTAGATCATCTATTTTAGACAAAAGGTAAGTATTTTGCTTTAAAAGAAATGCAATGTTATGCTCACCTTCATGGAGCCTAGAATCCATATCATTTAGGGCTGTTTCCATACCTGAAATCTGTTCTTTATGTTGTTTTAAATCTTTGTGTATAATGTTCATTTGTTTAGTACAGCTCTCCTTAAAACTATCCAATTTCAGGTCCATTTTATCTATTTTTACTAGTTAGTTCTTGAATGTTAAGTAACAAAGATTGTAATTCCTTTCTGAAAGTTGTATCCTGGTGGGAAGATCTGTTGAAGCTCATCTTGTTGACTGAAATAGGTCAGAAGATCTCTGATGTTTTTTGACAGGAAAAAAATAAAATAATCAAAAATATTTTTATACTATCCTTGTATAAGGTATAAAGTATAATTTTATTAAAAAAATATCCAGATTTCTGATAGATATATTTTGAAAATCCTGTCAGAGAAAATTGGAATAGACAGAGCTGAAAAGAAGTGCTGTTACTCTGAATGCATCTTGGCCACGTCCCCTCGAACCATCTTCTTTCTAATGTCAGAGAACTATAGCTCACTGTTGGGTTTAAATTACATATTGTTTCATCTTCATCTCAATATACCCTGCTTTCCACAGGCTTCTCTTTGAATAACATGACATTTTTCTCTTGTGTGTTGCTGTTGGTTTTCTTTGCCATTTGTTTCTCATCCTGTTCTGAATAAACTGTTTTCTTCTTCTTCTCTTTTCCAGTGTTTTAACAGATTTAATTTCAGATACAATTCCTACCTCTCAAATGTTTCATTTACAGATGTAGTTTATGTTTGGTAGCCATTATGTTCCTTGATTTTCTCTGTCTTAGTTTACCAGGCTTCCTGTGCACTGTTATTTTTATACTTCTTGAGTTGGTATTTTCTATAACCTGTCGTAACAATTAGTCATGTGCTGTCTACTATGACTATCATGTATTGCATTTTTAAGAAAAAAATGCAGTAGAAGGCAGAAATAGTAGTTGGTCTATCACTGATAATTAAACAAGTTTATAGAGCATGTTGACCCTGTTAACTTAATACCAGTAACTGCATTTTTCCTCCAGAATGAATACTCTTCCTTTGCCCCTGTAATACTGAAACTCATATTCCCCTGTCTAATGTAAATACAACATGTTTTCTCTCTATTTTAACAAATGCTAATGAGTTTTTTCAGGCACGTGTCTGTTCAGTACTCTACTCATATACAGACAGAACACAGTTCTATTAGGGTTTGTGGTGCTTGTATCGTGTCTTCTTATTGATTATTTTTTTCTGAACCCTCCTAGGACAACCTGATGCCTAACAGTGCTTGGTTCTTGGGTGCCTGTTGGTTGGAATCTGTATGTTTTATCTTTACCTGCGTGGGATTTTGATGGGTGCTCCAATTTCCTCTCAAAGATAGGCTGTAAGTGAATTATCAGTCCTTGAAACTGCCAATACATGTGCATGTCATATGTATTTCTGGGTCCTTTGTCAAATAATGGTACAATAATGCTGATTAATGTATCTCTGTTTATACCTCTCTGATTGAATTCATCTGGCAACCAACAAGACCCCTGCTTTTGTGTATATATTCTGTTTATATTACTGTAATCACTATCTGTAACACTGTACCTACTTTTGTGCCAATTAATGCTTAATATTTTCTGTATCTATGTTCTTGTTGGAGCTTTTCTCCCCAGGCTTCCACTGAAAATGGACTTTTTTCGGCCCAGCGGATCTTCCCAGTAAACAAATGCAACAAATAAATAAATAAATTGGTATCCCATCTAGGATTAGTTTTTATTTTCTTGTATCCACTAAAAGCCATGGCAAGGCTTGGACCCCTTCCAACCATGAACTGGATAAAGTGAGTGAATGAATAAATGATACCTGTTATGATTACCTGTAGCATTGTACTGAAAGTGCCCATAACCCATTCAATATACTTACAATGCTGGACTTTTCTTCATAGTCTTGCACTGAAAATTGTTTTGGTCTTATTTGACATACATGATTACCAAACAAAATTAGAAATAAATAACAATAAAGAACCATGAAAAGAAGGTGATAAACAGCTGCTACAAAATTAACACATTTATATTAGCAGCTCCTTATTTTTGTAAAATCTCAAAATGAAAATATTGACTTTTTGTCAACAAATTAAATAAGCAACTTGATTGTTTCAGACATATTCATGCACTTGATAAAAAGATAGGTTAAATAAAAATGATGACCCTTTCTTGCCACATCCTGGGCTTTAGTACAATATAGTAAATACAAAGAACTACAGCAAGATGTGTGAAAATGTACTACATGTGTTAAGTAAATTAAGTGAAAAGCAGCTGAATTATATTTGGAAGAAGAAGAGGATGCTGTTTACTTAATCATGATAAGTAGGTGAATATGTGTTGTTCTGCTGCTGTGGTGGTGCTGCGGTAGCATTCTCACCTCACAGTAAGACGTTGTCCTGTTTGATTCTCAGCTGAAGCATTTTCTGTGTGGAGACATGCATGAATGGGCGTACCTTCATTGAAGGTTGTGCGTCAGGGCTGGCAACTCAGTACGTAAAAATCTACTGCCAATCATTAGGGGACCAGAATTCCGCTGTGGCGACCCCTCACTGGGAAAAGCCGAAAGTTACAACAACATCTCAAGTATGTAATTATGTTTGTATAAAGGGTTAGTTTCTCTGGGGAATTAACTTTATAACATAAAACAAAATAACTGATTCAGGAACTCTGAATCAGCTTTTATTTGAATATACATAATGTTAACCACAAAATGTCAAATGTGCTCTATCCTGTAATGACTGGAGAGCATTACTAAACCATGTTCTGGAGGATAGCAACATCCCAATGAATCCCACCTGGGGGAGGGGGTTTGTGTTCTCCACAATGCCACTAATAAAATGTTGTAAATCTAAGGTCAAACATCCTCAAACAATTGAGAAACTCTTGATTTTCCACACAAAATTACCACTCCTTTTGCTGAATTGCTTAGTGTTAGATAGACAGTTCTTTAACTTTAGGTCTAGAATTAGTTTCCCACTAGGTATGTGGTGGGTGCTTTGATTTCCCATTTTAGGTTCAAGATGTGATGGTGTGAGTCTTAAAATACTATGAAATTACTTGCCATTTGGGGGGGCAGTATGTACTAAGTTATAAACTGCTGAGTCTAGCAGACCCCCCCCCGAAGTGCATCAGACTCACTGTTAGTACATATATAAGTAGCTGAATGTGGTTGCTACAGCTCCTCACATTAAAAGTGCTGGGGGTGCTTTGGCTGTGTAATAGCAAATTTTGTACTTCACTTCTGCTTGCAGAATTGTGCTTAATTTCTTGGAGTGTCAGGACTCACATTGCAGAATCTCAGATGTCTGATAAGGCAGCTCGGTCTCCTGAAGAAAATGTAATTAGGTACTGCCACATTAACATATTAAACTTTTATCAGGTAAAAGAAACTGCAACATATGACATGAAATCACAGACAGTGATTTTGCATTCTGTTGCAGCTTGCACCTATAATAATGCTTTATGATCTGGCCTTGTGCACTTTTGTGTAAACATTGATTTGAGTCATAGATTACTGTTTTCTTTTTATTCTTCTGTGGTTCGGTCTTACAAAGAACATTCTCTCCAGATTGTTCATGCGCCTTTTGCTTTCCCTATCCAAAGTGCAAATGATGTGTGACTACAGGGATCACTCTATGTGGAATTGATAATAAAATCATTGGAAGTGACTTCAGTCATACTGTATGACGTCCTTCTGACCTCACATGTTGAGGAATCTGATCAATGCTTGTCCTGTGTTTAATAAAGGTCTGGTACAATTTAAAGCTAAGAAATAAAATGAACTCATACTACCTTATCATATAGTTCATATAATAAATGGGCTTGCTTGCATCTCCTTCTTTATCTTTTAATGCCTCTTCTGAAATAGTTCAGCCTAAATCCATGATTTTGTTCTTGCATGTAATTGCACTTAGAGAAAGGACATATGAAATCAAAACTGTAGGAAATGGTCTCCAAGCCCATTTTTTTTATACGGCCAATAATCAGTTATAAAGGTATACCCAGAAATAGCCCTGGTCTTAGAATTTCACTGCAGGAAATTAATTTATGTATCCATAACTGAAACTACAAATCCCGGCCAAAAATGCAAAGAAAATTATTCAATTTGCATAGGTCAGTAAGCAATAAGAAAATTTATTTCTGGATGAAAAGCTTTGTCTTCAATCCATTGCTGATTCTGGAGCTCCATAATATACCCTGCATGAAAGCATGTTACTAGATTAAGGGTAAACTGACCAAACTGCTACTGGCCAGGAAAATTGACCAAAAGCAAAAGCCTTAAAGGACCACTATGAACATTTACTGAAAAAGACATTCATGTTTATTTTACATTCTTTTTTATGCAATGCAAACTTTTCTGTCTGAAGATAAACTACTAATTTTTATTATGTTCTAATCCTAAATTACCTAAATAATGTAGTCATACAGATGTGATTTTTTTCTGTTTTTGGCTAAATATTTTCTTTCCCAAAAAGTACTCTGGGTATCTAAATGACGATGCAATGTCCCCCAAATTCTTTAAGTGTTTTCTTTCCATCTAAGTAGAGTTACAGTATTCAGAAATGAAAACTTTTGTTTCCTTTCAAAATATCTTTTCATATTGTATTTTAAGTGACTCTCACAAGTTTGTGTTCTTAGCCTTGTGCTACAGCACTGTAATAAGCAATTTCTTTCAGCTGCAGAAACTCTTGAAATTTTAAAGTGCCTGTTTTAACAAGTAAGACTGTGAAATTGTTAATTTCAAGTGATCCTTAAAATAATCCATCCACCTCCAATCCCTCAGTCTGCCACAATATCACACTCTGTATCATTTGTGTCAGCTGTTCACTTTTCTGTGACAACACAACATGAAGTCATCAAATGAAGTCTGCATGTCCAAAGACTGAATTGGCTTATGGCCTTACTGGGAGGGAAAGGTTGCAGGGCTATACACTTCCTGTGTTTTTACTGATCCAAAAACATCTTAACTTTAAAGGTCATATAATATGAAATAAGGAGATAAGGTCCTAAAGAGAGCATTCAAAGATTCCATGCAAACCAAACATAGTGTTTCCAGAGGAAGATAAGTATCAGTGAGACAAGACAAGAAGCAGTTAAGTCATGTCTTACGTATACTGGTCAATATAGGAATCATATTGTATGGAAGAAATGCACTTTTGGATAAGAACACATAAGCAGGGCATGATGGAGTGATGGATTCATATATATCGGCATATCCCTGAGCTCTGGAACAATCTTCTACTAATTCTAAAGCAGAGTAGCACCCTTGCCACCTTCAAGGTAAGCCTAGCATATTGAATGGGTAGCTTCAAGTTCTCCTCTAGCTTGTCTTGCCTTCCTTGAGATTGGAGGGAACTTTTGAATATTTGTTTTTGGATAGACAGTAATGGCCTGCACTACATCTAAGAGGCTGTATTTAGGATGTAGTGTCCTTTAAAGCTTCCCACAACCCTTAGAAACATTTCCCATCTGAATGAATTTAAGAAACTCTCAGAGATTACCTACACAGCACCTGGGTCTGTCATGGCAATCATCCAACTTGAATCTCTTCTCTCTTTTTCCCTCCAACTTTTTTTTCCTTCTCTCCCTCTTTCTCCTTCTTACTTCCTCCTTCTCTACAATTATTCTACCAGTTATAACTTTATCCTATTAACACAGCTTTCTGGATCTTTATCTGCCACCTTGTTTTTCCCGTCCTCATCTCCACTGTTTACTTAACTGAATTGCCTCTTTTACTAAAACTTCATATAGCTAGTGTAATAGACATCTGCTAATCCTCTAACTGTACAAGCGTCTATTGTGCTTATTGTATTTTAGTTGAATAAGCCTCATTTGCAGTTACCTTATTCAGATACTACAAATGGCATCTGCTTTTATTATACAAACTTGTATAGTTTTGTTTGCATCTTACTACATATGTTGAACTGTTTTACTTGTTTAGCTTGTACTGTGGATATTTTTTTTTTTACTTGCTTAGCTTGCACTGTGATTTTTTTAATTCTCTTTACTCGTTAAACTTGTACTGTGAATATTTTACTTGTATCACATCTGACTGTGGAGCTTTTCTCTTCAGTAGACAGTTTGCATTGTTTTGCTCTCATCCATTTTTTTGTGACCTTCTATGACCTGCCTTTGACAAAACCAGACTGGCTTGGGTCCAGTGTCTGAAGGTTTCCTGTGTTATTGTTAATAATTTCCATAATAATTTTTTCCATGACTTTGCATATGAGATTAGTCAGACTAATGGGTCTATAGTTCCTGGGATCAGTTGATGGCCCATCCTTGTTCAGAGGAATGATCATTACAATCTTCCATTTCCATGGCATGAAGCCTGTGTAGAGGCTATGTTTGAACAGTAACTACAGTGGCCCTGACAGGTTATTTAGGAGGCATCCTAGGATATTATAAGGGCCCATCAAAGTTGTATTCCTGGCCTTAGAAAGTGCATCTAAAATCTGTTCCACACTCATAGTTGGAGGAATGATCTTAGATGATATTTCCCTGAGGGGGTGGCTTGTGGTGAGATGGGAGTAAAGTTGGAGCTGAAATTGTTAGACAGACTATTTGCTATAGCTCCTGGTTCCATGAACATAGCTCCATTTGCCAACAGTTTGACAGAATATTATGTGAGGGATTTGGGAACCCAGATTGATAGCAACCTGACTTTTGACCACCATGTTGCTTCTGTGGTAAGAAAAGCATTCTACATGGCTCACCTCATAAGTAAGGGTATCTCATCCAGGGACAAGAAGGTCATAACATCCCTGTATTCTTCCCTTATAAGGGCCATTATTGAGTACAACGCACCTTTCAGCATGAACCTCACAAAGGCCATGCAGCAGCTAGAGAGCCCACAGAGGTTCCTAACCAGGAGAATCCAGAGCCTCAAACATCTACCATACACAGATAGGCTAAAAGCCCTATCCCTCTACTCAGTTTCATACAGACTCCTCAGAGGTGACCTCTGTCTGGCATACAAAGTGATCATGGATCCCACCTTGGTGGGACTGCTGCATATCCGCAAGTCAAGCTCCACTCGAGTAACCCACACCTGTGGCCTCAACATGATCTGTGACATCAACAAGACTTTTTGGCAGAACAGATTTGTGTTCCAGAGACTTCCTCATCTGTGGAATAGACTCCCTCTCCACATCAAGCAGAGTACCTCTTTACCCCTTTTTAAGCACAACCTGGATAACTGGATGGGAAACAGAAAATATTCCCCTGGGATTTCACCCATGTCCCTGCTGGACAGGGGCATTGGGTGTTGATTTGTTTAAACATGGGCTAAACTTTTGGCTATGCTTATAAGTACCTCAGGGCCAATAGCCTAGTAACCTCCTATGATCCTATGATCCACTGGCTTCCTGGTTTTGGTCATAGCTAAAGAAGGTCTTTTATGGTTCATCTTGGCCTGGGACATTATTTTTCTTCAGAATTTTATTTGCTGGAATTAATTAGCTCTTTTAGATGTCGATTCAGTTTGATGAGAGAGTTTTTATCTTTTTTGATGTTCTACTTCCTAATTTTAGCTATGACATTTTTCCTCTGTGCTATCATTGACATGGTTGTTTCCAGCTTTTGTGAATAATTTTGCACAGACTACTGTGTTATCTTAGTTTGGAGGGGCTTGAAATTTTGAGGCATTATCACTTAATAAAAGTAGTTTGCTTTGGAGTAGTTTCTAACTGTAATGGGGTTTGCTGGGGGTTACAGAACTGATTCTTATTTTGAAAGAGATTGCTTTGTGCTTTGGCATTCCCAGAGAGGACATAATGACTGTGAGTGTGTGTGTATGTGTGTGTGTGTGTGTGTGTGTGTGTGTGTGTGTGTGTGTGTGTGTGTGTGTGTGTGTGTGTGTGTGTGTGGTTATGTGTTGGGGGGGATGCATATGTTTGTACCTCTAGTAGGTGTACGCAGTACATAGTCCATGGCAATTGAGTTTACAAAGTCTATGAGTCTCTGCACCTGCAAATTTGTGATCATGTAAGATTCAAAGTTTATAGAGGGATAACTAAACTCCCACAATAGTATGGTAGTTGGTTGAATGGTGAGTGCCTCCAAAAGGTCTAAGTATGAACTATAGGTTTCATGGGACATTAGGGTGACCTATAGCTTACTAGGATATGGTATGGCTCTTCTTCTATGGTAATCTGGACATGGAGGAACTCCAGCATGTCATCCTGTTTAACCAACCTAGAGGTATGCTTGTTATTGATGTAGATCGAGATACCTCCACCTTTAGTCCCTGTCTGTGCAGTTGCTGGTCTAAATGTGTGGAAGGCAATGAAGCCTTGCACTGCCAGGGTAATCTCTGCAACTTTAAACCACATTGTGGTAACTGCACAGATGTGTGCTTTTCTTCAAGTTGAGAAGAGTTTGGAGGGAATGCATATTCTTGTTTAGATTTCTGACATTCAGCAGTAACATCTTTAGAATTCCTTGGGTAGATTTTGCTATGTTCGAAGGATTGTTAATTTGACATTGCCTATAATAGGCTGTATGGGAGAGAACAATGTTTTTTGCCAAAATTCAAAAACTTAGAGGGGACAGGTGCAGATCATCCTTGGCAAAGCAATGTGATTTGTAAACCATGTCCTCCCACGCTGGCAAATACTGTATCCCACCTAGAATGACACCAAAAAGTAAGCCAATTACTAGAGTCAATTTATTTATTTTTTATTTATTTATTTTACATTTGTTGACTGGGCTAGTCTAACTGGATATATGTCCATTTTCACTAGAGGCCCTGAGAGAAATCATCAATCATCTTCTGTTCATATTGTGGCATCATTCTCTGTGAAAGTATAATGTGGTCACTGCTAGGCTCATACCAGCCTGTAACACATAGTTCAAGTTCTCCATAAACTTCTCTTCATCTAGTCTATGGAGGCACATTTCAGGTCATTTACACCTGTATGGACTATGACTGAATCATACTGGTACCTGTGATGCAATGACTTGAGTTCATACGTAACTTGGCTAATCCTTGTTCAGCCTGTGAGTGGGGTATCAGTGTGTTGTACACTGGACTTCTCTATAACCAGAGTCTTGGGTAGTGTGTTGGCTTGTCTTATGGGCTTGGTAGTTGAGGCTGTACTGGATGTGGCTGTATGTGTGCTGTTAGGTGTTCTTTCTTTTAAGTGCTTTCAGACTTGCTGTGGCTAATTTCTGCAGGAGAAACATCTGGCAGATCTTTGTGGTTTGGGAGGATTTAATTTAAGTTCCTCAGCATAAGTATGTTTATGTATGGGGTGCGTACTATGTGTGTTGTAGATGTAGTGTGTGTGTCTTTTTGACAATCAAATTGTTACATATGGTTTGTACTCAAAGAGTTTTGACTCCCAAGATATTGTGTTTATGCATCTGTCACATTCTGTATTTGTTTCTTTGAGGATTAAATGATTTTTAAATGAATATTAGACAATTGATACATTATCTCAAAATACCCATATTCACCAAACTGGCTGCAGAGAAACTGGGAAAGTGAATATCTGTGATCTCAGGTCCCTTCTTGGGTGAGCCACAAGTATGCGCAGCATGAGGGGTTAATAGCGGGCTGACTTATGGTGTGAGCTCTAGTTCCTGTGCTGCAAGGTGTGATTGCCTTCTGTATGACCTTGAGCAAATCACTTTACCAGAGAGTGTTTGGAGGCAACTGGGAATTTGGGCTAGGCTCCAATGGTGCCTGTACTGCAAGCCAAGTAAATACCTATGAACCTCTATACATGTATCAGTGACAGTGTAGAGAAACTGCCTTTAATGTCAACTACTCATTATATACTAGGTTCAATAAATGAATTCATATCCATACTCTGCATTTTTCCCCATTGGTGTGTAATGGAATGATTTTATGATACATTGCATATCCATCTTTATAAAGTTCTGAATTAGTGATATAGATTCTTCATTCAGCAATACATTATGAAAGGATAGCCAGCTACATTACAAAAATATCAGTGTGTGTGTGTGTGTGTGTGTGTGTGTGTGTGTGTGTGTGTGTGTGTGTGTGTGTGTGTGTGTGTGTGTGTGTGTGTGTGTGTGTGTGTGTGTTATGATTATGTCTCTAATTGTGTAATGCACCTTATGTATGGTTTCCTTTTTGTATACCCAGTTTGAGTACACAAAATTATTTAATTTATTTATTAAACACACACATAAGCGCACACATACATAAATACACACACAAAACATACAACAAATGCCACAAATGAAAATGCATCCAGTGTCAGAAATAGTACACAATCATGTTTATTTATTTTCATTTTATTTATGTATTTGTTACGTGAGTCTGGTCTGAGTGTCCCACATTTTTTTTTACCAATGTTTTAGTCAAACATATAGCAGCTGCAGCTGTAAAAAATAAACTTTTATCAGAAGAACTAAACATGTTCAGATGCTAACAAAATACAAAGCTAAAATCTGTGAAGAATGTGTTGGTTGAAGAGGCTCTGACTGGAAGTTGTGATTACCTTCTTAAAACAGGGCATGACATGTAATTACCACTTTAAGAAGTTCTTCTGAAGTTTTAAATCAAGCAAGACTTTCAGCAGAGTCTCAGGGTCACAACGTTACAGGTATCACCATGTAGAATTTTATTTGATAATTATCACTTTAAGAGAGAGGAGGTCACCACTTTAATAACCACACATCAAAAACAAATTTACAGCTCTAATTATCTTTACTTCCGAGGTTAATAAGACTCGGAGATGAAAAATAAATCCTGTACCTCTGTATTAATTTTTCAAATATATTGCTTTATTAAGCTCCCGTCACTCAGAGTTTATGAGACTAGCAGACCATCGCAGCAATGTTTTCTTACTTGAAGATTGGAAATAAAAACTTTAGACTGCTGAAATTAAATAACCACTTTCAGCCTTTTAAATATTTTCTTTTCTTTCTAGCAGATGGAATAATCCATTCTAGTTGCACCCTTTTTATTGTGTCACAGATGTTTCATAACTGCAACTAATCACACAAGGCACCCTCCTTCATGGTTTATAAACAAGCAGACAGACACAATGACAGAGTAAACAGAATATAAATAGCTTTTTAATATATCTTCCAGAGACAGAAAAGGACTAACAAAGAGGGAAACTGAGAAAGCAAGGCATAGCGGTGTATAAATGCATTGTTTCATACAATCAGCCTATGCTCAGAAATGTGACCTTCCTTTCATAAATGTGCACACACACACACACACACACACACACACACACACACACACACACACACACCATGAAAAATGCATTGAGGACTATGCTTTTTGTTAAAACTAATGGATAAAGTAGTCCCTAAAAGTAGCAGTCACAACCTGCATAATAGGTACCATCTCTTCTAGTGTACTACTACTACTTGTGGTTATAACAATGTAACAGGCTGGCTGCTACAGAAAATGTACATGTTCTAGTATCTGAAATAAAAAGATGTGTTTCTGAAACACACAACTAACTATTGAAACTATAACAAAGGGAAGAGTAGCTGACCCTGACATCAGAAATATTAATCACAGGATAACCCAAGTCTGGATGCCATAAAAGTGGAGGTTTAACAGTTGCGCCAGAAGTATTCACTGCGGACAGATGTATCCAATGCACACTAGTTCCTTTTTGTACAGATGGAGATATGCATCCCTGCAAACCAAGTCAGTGCAGAGTTCGAATCCAGCCTTTATGTCCCTTAATACTCCAAAAGTCAAATAAGTAAAGGGCAATCCTAAGTGAGGGGGAAACTTTATTGCAACTGCTGCAGTCAGCACTGCAGAAACTTATTGACATTGACTTTTGCTGGGCAATATGTCCTTTACTGGAGCTCTCCCAAACTGTTAATGTTATACTTGGGATAGGTTTATTTAATTTTAGAATTTACATCTAACATTGGGTCTCTAATACCTCAATCTTCCCTAAATATCAGTGCTACTTCTTGTTGCAGTTGTTGGCTGTATGTGCTTGTGTGGATCTACTTAATAGTGTCAAAAAACACTTATGT
This sequence comes from Protopterus annectens, assembly GCF_019279795.1. Classification (NCBI taxonomy): domain Eukaryota; kingdom Metazoa; phylum Chordata; order Ceratodontiformes; family Protopteridae; genus Protopterus; species Protopterus annectens. The sequence goes on along the minus strand of NC_056726.1, from coordinate 1,381,417,219 downwards.
AAATTTAAAACACTGAGACCACATTGCCAAAATGGCATGTTATTGAACACCCTGCCCATCCTAATTTCACTCTGGGAAACAAACCACTGGGCCATCATGGTGAACCTTGCCCTTTTCTCTGCTATAGTGTGATCTCAGAGTTGGTATATTTAGTTAGGGGGGATATGGGGGGGTGTAGCCCCCCCCCCACATGGGTGGGTTTTATTTGCTTCAGTTTGTTTTTTCTGTGTTGGTGGACAACTGGTTCATTTCGGGTCTATATTAGATCACCGAATGCGTAAAAAAGCGAACGGTGATTAATCGACCCTATGTAAGCGAAAGCTTACAATGTCGAAGTATCAGAATAGCGATTTTTTTTCCAAGGGAAATAATTGCTGTTACAACAAAAAAAAAATTAAAAAACAATTTCAAACATTACATTAAGTGGGGGCCTTCACCCCACACCCCCCTACTTAAATATACCAACTCCGAGACCTCACTACAGTGCCGAAAATGGCAAAGTTCTGAAGCGGCCAAGCAAGTTCTTTCCCACGGAAAGAATTTGCTTAACAGTCACTTCGATATTTTGCATTTTCAGCCTTTTAAGTATGACCAAGATGCATTCGAAAGAACGCATATTCAGTCTTGTAATATAGACCCTTCATTTCCAGGAGTGAAACTGTGATGCTCCAAGTGTTTGATAACATGCCATTTCAGCAAAGTGGTCTCCACGTTGTGAATTTTGCATAAGTGTTTTTTCATAGGATCATAGGATCATAGGGCTTTATTGGGCTAATGGCCCTAGGACCTTTACAAGTCTAGCCAAGTTACCCTTGTTTCCATGATCAGCACCTATTGCCTGTGTCAAAGAGAGACAAAAGGTGGAACCCTGGGGTGAATTTGCAGTTACCCATCAAATTATCCACATTGTGTTTGAAGAGGGCCAGTGAACTGCTCTGTTTAACATGAAGTGGGAGTCTGCTCCAAAAGGTGTGGTAACCTCTAGAAAACATGTCTGTCCCTCCAGCAGGTTCTATTAATGTCACATACCAGGTTAAGGTCTTTAGAGCAAGTAACCCATGTGCCATTTGACTTGCAGATATGCGCCATTTCCACTAAAGTGGGTCAGAGATGGCCCTATACGCAAGGCAGAGGTCACCCCTGAGAGTAGTCTTTATGAAACAGAATAAAGTGACAGTGATTTCAGCTGATCCACGTAGGAAAGATGCTGAAGACCTTGACTTTTCCTTATGAGAACCCTTTGTGGTCTCTCCAATTGCTGCAGGTGCTTGGAAAGGTACATACCAAAAGGGGCATTGTACTCAATTATTGGCCCAAAGAGGAAAGAGTACAGGGAGGTTGTAACTTTTTTTTTCTGGAGGCAATACCCTTACTTATGAGATGAGTAATACAGAATGCCCTTCTTACCACTGAGGAGACATGGTGAACAAAGGTAAGGTTGCTGTTAACCTGTGTGCTCAGGTCTCTCACCACTGAGTGGATACCTAGGCTGTTGCCATTAATGTAGTAGTTAACAGGAACATCTCCCTTACCAAAATGGATGATAATATATTTTTTTGCATTGAGTTTAAGGCTGTGACTTTGGCACCAATCATTTGTTTTCATAAGACCCTCCTGTAGGATGTTGACATTGGAGATTCTATACTGCTCCCAGTTTGCAGTCGTCAGCAAACCTTGTCAGCCACAGACATTTAGTTTTTGCTTGCACTTTGTAGAAATAGATTATGAACAGTACAGGCCCCAAGACTGATCCCTGTGGAACACCTCTGGTTATGGGTCTGCTGTTGGAGGTGTATTCCCATATTTTGACTGTATGGGTTCTATCAGTGAGCCAGTTGGCAACTCACCTAATGATATAAGGGTTGATACCTAACTGGATGACTTTGTCAATGATGCTTGAGTGGGGGAAAGTGTCAAATGCCTTGGCTAAGTCTGGGTAGGCTGTATGCACATATTTCCCCTCATCCAGGGCCTTGGTGACTGTCTCGAAGAAGTCCAGCAGGTTTAACAGGCATGATTTTCCTATGACAAATCCAAACTGAGTAGGGTCAAGTGTTTGGAGATTACCTATATCTTTGTTGATAAGGTCCATGATGATTCACTCCATGGCCTTGCAGATAAGGCTAGTCAGGCTAATAGGTCTATAGTTCCCGGGATCAGTGAAAGCACCACTTTTGTGTAAGGAGATAATGGTGGCCATTTTCTATTCATCTGGGATGAAGCCAGTGCTTAGACTATGACTAAAAAGAGTATCCAATGATGCTACTAATTCTTGTTGGAGCCCATGTAGGATGCAGCCAGGGATGTTATCATGTCCTATAGATACTGTGTTTTTGGAGAGGGCATTTACAACCTCCTGTTTAGAAATACAAGGTAGGGGACAGGTAGTAGGGATATCATGGGGTACGTGTGGCATAGACAGGGGAGTGAAGTTTTCACAGAACCTATTGGCTGACAGGTTAGCTATGTCCACAGGCTCAGTATATGTGGTATCATTAATTACTAGTTCAGCACAAATCTTGGGCTTTCCTTTTAGGTTACAGATGTAACTAAAGAATGCCTTATGAGTGTCCTTAGTTGAGGAAGCTAATTTGGATTTGTAATTTGCTTTGGAAGACTTAATAAGAAATCTTACTTGCTTGTTAAAGCTGTCATTTAGACAGCAATTTCTTCCTCTTATTGTAAAGCCTGTTAATGGCAGTTGTCCACCAGGCAGGTTTGCTCTTCCTTGAAGAGCTTGTTTTGGTCCTATCTGGTGCGGCCGAGTCAGTTCAGTTATACAGGTGTTTGCATAAAGCATTGGTGTAGAACTCAGCATAGTTGCCAGTTTCATATGAGGGGGGAGGTGCAATGAAGCTTTTTATACCATCCCATAAGAGGTTATAATCTACTTTGGAGAAGTTTTTTTAGTCTAGTTACTGCTGGAGGAAGGTCAAGTGTGATAGTTACTTCGAAAGAGACTGATTTGTTGTCAGATTTCACTAGGGATGACCTCACAGTGGGGGTGCTACAGTGGTTCCCCATATAGGTAAGTACCAGATCTGGGATGTTGGTACCCCTTGTGGAGGTGTCAACTAGCTGGTCAAAGGCACTGGAGTTAATGAAGTTGAGGAACCTTTGGGCAAGTGAGTTTAACAGGATTAATTTACCCAGTCAATGGATGGGTACTTGAAGTCATCTAAAACCATGGTGTTTGGATGTATCTTGATAGACTCAAGTAGATTAAAAATAAGCAGAGTGGGTGTCCTGATTTATGTGGGGGGGGGGTTGTGTAGCTGGCAATAACTTGAATAGATGTCCTATCAACAGGGAATCATACTATTTTACCAAGTGGGAGATGTATTTATCTTTAACAAATATTGATACACCACCTTCTTTAGTTTTCATGTCTACAGTGTGTGGTCTGAATGTGTGGAAGGAAGTGTAACCCAGTATGTCTGGGGTGCTCTCCCCAGCCTTGAACCAGGTCTCTGTGACTGCACAAATGTCTGCACCTTCCAAGGTGAGGGCTGTTTCCAATGAGTGCAGTTTTATGCTAAGGCTCCTAGCGTTCGGGTTGTTTTTTGATGAAATTTTTACATTGGGAGATTTGTCCTTGTGACTTTGCCTAAAACAGGCACTATGTGGGGTGGCAATAGCCTTTGCCAGTAGCTGAAATCTCAGGAGTGACAGATGAAGACCATCTCTGGTAAAGCATCGAGGTCTATTGATCATGTCATCCAGGCTAACAGAAACTGAATCCCCTTAGAATGACACCAGAAACTAAGCCAATTATTTAAGTCAATAATTTTCTGTTTATATTATGGTATCATCCTAGGCAAGGGTAATATGCTGCTCAAGGCTAGGGACATACCTGCCTGTAACACATGATCAGAGAGCTCAATCATGTCTCTCTTCATGTAGTCCAGGGAGGTATGTCTCAAGTCATTCACACCAAAATGTACTATGACCAAATCATAATAGTAGTAGTTGAGAGACTTGAGTGCCTGAGTTATCTGATGAATCCTGGCACCAGAAAGACAGCTGACTGTGACTTTCTCCTTGCTCAGCCTGGTGAGGGGGATATCTGTGTGTCTCACTATAGAGTTCCCTACAACTAAGATATTTGGAGTAGATGTGCATTGCCTTATGGACTTTGATGGTAAGCCACTTGAGCTTGTGTCATTATGTGTATTCTGTGTTTTTGGGTGTTATGGTTGGTTTAGTATATATGTGTTTTGGAGGTCTCTGGTGTTTAGTTACATTTGTTTGTAAGCACCTTCGCATATGTTGGTCTATGTGTATGCTGTGTGTTATGAGTAGAAGTTGTGATAGGTGGACTGATGACCCACTCTGTATTGCTATCTATTGCATGAGAGATCTGTGATTCCAGATTCATAATGTAGGTGCATATCTCACAAATGGTACAGGAATGATTTAGAAGTAGGGGGTTGTCAGTGTACATTTGGCAGTTGCTACACTGCCTCAGTAGCCCCATGTCAACCAGGCTGGTAGGTGAAAAGGAGGGAAACTGACAGTTCACGATCCTAGGAATAATCTTGGCCTGGCTATAACAGTTGAAGAGGGAATACAGCAGGACAGGTATTAGCAGGTTTAGGCATGAGGTGTTCTGGTTTAGGTTATATTTGAGAGGATAGAAAGCAGGCATCTGTAACTGGCCATCCCTCTGCTCACTAGTGCGTGATGCTGTGGGATACACAAACAGGAATAAACAAAGACAAACCAGTTCAAATACTGGCTATTTAAAGTAGATAAACAGGAACCAGACAAAGTTCAAATTACCCAATCAAAACACCCTAAATAGAGCCCTGCAACAGTAACTTTAGCTTGATCAGACCAAACTGTTGTAGCTTCCTCCCATGAGGGCACAGCTGGGTCTCTTCAGACAAAAGATTAACTGTTTTACAAGCTCCAAGGGTTACAAACAGTACTAGATTCATCAACGCTGAACCTAGTCTATGCTAGTGGTTTTTCAAGTGCAGCAACAAGTAAAATGAAGAGAACAAGCAGATGAACAGTAATTACAGTTGTAACCATTTAAAAAAAACAGAAAAGCAGCAAATATCATTTTAGCTAATCAGAAGTGCAGAAAACAGTTGAAAATAAGCATGTTTATTTTGTAGTCTCCCAGCAGGTTTTTGGAAAACAGCAAGAGCAGAAGGCCTAACTCACTGCAGCTTTGAGCAAAGAAGCACAAACCAATTCAAACACTGGCTATTTAAAGCAGTTCAAATTATCCAATCAAAACAACCTAAATAGAGCTCTGCAACAGTAACTCTAGTTAGATCAGACCCAACTGTACCTTCCTCCTACCAGGGCACAGCTAAGCCTCTCCAGACAAAAGACTGTTTTACAAGCTCCAAAGGTCCCAAACAGTAGTAGATTCAGTAACCCTGAACCTAGTCAATGCTAGTGTTTTTCAACTGCAAAAACAAGTAAAATGAACAGAACAAGAAGATGAACAGTAATTACAGCTGTAAGAGGATTTCAATTAGCAGACAATCTAAAAATGCAGTAAAATACAGTTGCATAGTTTAAAAAAACAGGCAGCAAATATTGTTTTAGTTAATCAGAAGTGCAGAAAACAGTTGAAAATAAGCATGTATAGTTTGTAGTTTCTCAGCAGGTTTTTAGAAAACAGTAGAGCAAGTATAGAAGGCGTAACTCACTGCAGCCGTGAGCAAACAAGTACAAACCAGTTCAAATACAGGCTATTTAAAGCAGAAAAACAGGAACAAGCCAAAGTTCAAATTATCCAATCAAAATGTCCTAAACAGAGCCTTGCAAGAGTGAAAATATAAAGTAGATCCAAATATAAAGTAGATCCATTTGTGCATGTGTGTGTATTTGTGTGAGCATTTGTGTGTGCTTTTGTGTGTGTGTGTGAATGTGTGTGTGTGTGTTTTGTATCATTTTCAATGTTTGCAGTTGAAAAACAGTCTCTCCACATAGTGTTTTAGCTTGTAGGTAAGATTTCTATACAACCACAATGAAAATATTTGGCTTTTTCTAATACTTGCGGGGGATAATAGAAAAGCAAAATCAGTCTGCTTAGAACAGAGTCTTTCCACAGTTCTTGTTTCCTGAGTTTTCCTTCTTACAGAGTATAGTGGCCTTCACCATAAAGTTAACCAGAATGAAATAGTATGTAGAGGTAACATTCACAAAATTTCAGTCACTTCACTTTAGCAATCAGGCAGATTATTTCATGTAAATCCATCATTCTCTCTTTAACATACAAGATAACAGCTCTAATAGTGTTCAGACCTTAGGGATAGTTTCAAAATTTCACTCTTTAGGGATACCCTCCAGCAGTGGTGAATTATGTAAGGGAGATTAGGCAGCCACCTTGGGCCCACACCTCCAAGGGGGCCCCTGGCCAGCCATTGAGTACCTGAAATTAAAAGTTTTGTTACGTTCAGCATTGTTAACTCATTTTAGTTAGCTTGCTTGCTAAACATAAAAGGGTAAGTGACAATACAATCAAATGAGTGCTGCTTTGCTTAAAATGAAATAAATAAATGAATAAAATGCCTGACAGTGTCGACCTTATACATTGAGCTTTGTGCCCATTGCTTTCCCATGATTCAATTGGGATGGTAACCATCAGAAAACTCATATAGTGCATGCAGTGCATGGTTTTAATTGCAATTGCACCAGTATATTTTATCATGAAACATATACATTTTAGAAATTGTCTTTTATATAGATGTAAAATTGATAATATGCACACTTGTGAGACTGGAAGAGAAGCTTATCAGATAAACACTTTTTATATCACTGGGTCCCAGGAATGGAAGGGGTATACAAATGACTTAAGAGTGAAAAGACTGAATAGGAGACAAGGGAATTGTTTCTATATTAATATATTTTGGCATGATCTATAACCTTTGAGGAACAGTGCAGGTGAAAAGGTTTGCTACAGCCAGAACCTGAGGGTTCAGTTCAGACTCATGTTTTGACAGGGCTGCTGTGGTGTATGGTAAATCTTTCCATTGTCCCATCTGTCACTGTCTTAGTTATACATCTCACATGTCCCTGACAGACATTTGCCAAACAGAATGTTCCTGATTTTTCTTCATATTTTTGCCTTGTTTCTCATAAAATGGTTGACTTTCTGGCAAATTGTTGAGGATTGCAGTAATCAATGATGTCAGATATTAGAGTTTAATATATCTTATTGTTGAGAAATTGTATGTCATTTCAAGACCTGTTTTAAGGAGGGTTACCACTCATCATATTTTGTCTCCTTTAATTGTTTGCTGTCAAGTTTACTTAGATCCTCCTCCATAGTTCTCAACCTCTTATCTACAAAATAAGGGACAAATCAAAAATAATAAAGAACACTTTTTAAATAAAAGCACTAGTAACCTAACAAGTTGACAGAATAAGAGAATACAAATTTAAATGTTTTTTTCTGAAGTAAACAACCCATCAGAGCATGACCTTTTGTCCAAAAATTACCAAAGTTTTAAGAAACTCAAAGACACTGGAACACAGACATGATGTAATATGTTTTATTGGAACAACATAGGTTTTGCAGTTACTCAAGCTTTTGAGCTGGCATGAGCAATCAGTAGATATTAAGTTACTGATGTTAAATACATTGTTTAAATGTCCACTTGTGGCTAGAAAAGGAAGTACGTTATTTGTTTCCAATTGGCTAAAAAAGAAATTTTAGAAAATGCTTGCATGAAAAAAATGCTGCTCATACCGTACCTCAGAGACATGGTATGAACCTAGATATAGGTTGTCTGACACACTATAATACCTAATATTTTTTTCTGAGCAGATAACAGTGGGCATAAATAAGGTATACTGAAGAGCAACATATATTTTTTTTCCACTGGTAATGCATGATTTATGATGAATTTACTCTGAATCCAAACTGCTGACTATTTCAGAATATTAAAAGTACCTGTTAAGATTACTGGAGTCTGTGTTTTAGCACCTGTATTTTATTCATGACAAGAGAATACTTACTTTCATATAAGGCAACATACTGGTCAGGATAGTAGTAGCTGTTAACTTAACAGTCAGTAAGGTTTATTTTTAAGACCATTTTAAAACCATATAATACAACTTTATCCAGTTGTGATGTTTTTCAGAACCTCTGTCTGATATAACAATACCATTTTTTTCTTTTGCTCTCATAGGTTCATAGGTAGGTACTAGGCTATTGGCCCTATGGCCTATATAAGCCTAGCCAAAAGGTATCCTGGTTTTTCGCCACCCAAGAAAATTATTTTCCTGTGCCACAGTCGAGCAGAGCCACAGAAGTGATCCCCAGGGTGAATTTCCTATCTCCCACCCAATCATCAAGATTTTTCTTGAAGAGTGCTAATGAGGGGCTTTGTTTGATATAGATAGTTTGTTCCAGAGTATGGGAAGCCTCTGGGACAGGAATCTATCCCTCTAACATGTTCTGTTTATTGTGGTGACAAGGTTTAGGTCCCTAGCGCGTGTAGCTTGGAGGGATTGGGATTTCTTTAAGTGGAGCATGTCTAAAAGCTCTGGGTTTGACATAGCTTTGTGTGTTAGGCAGAGATCGCCTCTGAGTAGGTGATATGCGATGGAGTAAAGCTGCAGTTTTTTGAGACGGTCTGTGTAGGGCATCTGTTTGAGGCTGTTAATCCTCTTTGTGAGGTATTTCTGTGGCCTTTCCAGTTGTTGTAGCTGTCTTGTGAGGTACATACCAAAAGGGGCACTGTACTCTATAATGGGTCTAATGAGTGACAAGTAGAGGGGAACAATGACCTCATTTTTCCTGGATGAGAAACCTTTTGTGATGAGGTGTGCCACGTAGAAGGATTTCCTGACTACTGTGGCGATGTGATTATTAAAAGAGAGACTACTGTCCACCTGTGTCCCAAGGTCTCTTATCACACTTTCGGTGTTAAGTAGATTACCGCCTATGTGGTAGTTCATGGGTACAGAGTTTTTACCAAAAGGGAAGACAATGCACTTTTTGGCATTGAGCTTGAGGCCATGGCTTTGAAACCAGGCATCTGTCTCAGCGAGGCTCTTTTGTAGGATGTCCACATCTTTTGGAGTTTTGATTATGGCTCCTAGTTTGCTGTCATCTGCGAACTTCATTAGCCAAAGACCTTCTGTGTTAGCCTGTACTTCAGCGAAGTAGATACCAAACAGGAGAGGACCCAGGACTGAATCCTGTGGTACTCCACTTGTCACTGGTCTGAAGTTGGATTTGGAGTCTGCTACTTTTACAGTGTGGGTTCTGTCAGTGAGCCAGTTGGCAACCCATCTTGTGACATAGGGATTTATACTAGTTTAGTGAGTATATCTATAATTCCAGAGTGGGGGATGGTGTTGAAAGCCTTGGCGAGATCTAGATAGGCTTTGTGGACCACCTTACCCTCATCTACGGCTTTGATGACTGCTTCAAAGAAGTCTATCAGGTTTAGGAGACATGATCTGTCTTTTACAAATCCGAACTGGGTGGAGTCCTGAGTTTGGAGATTACCAATGTCATTGTTTATAAGTTCCATGATTTATATGTTCCATAGCTTTGCAGACCAAGCTCATTAGGCTAATGGGGCAGTAGTTTCTGGGGTCTGTGGTGGCTCCCCCTTTGTGGAGTGGGATAACTGTCACTGTGTACCATTCAGTGGGCACATAGCCTAAGGTGAGGCTATGATTGAACATGGTACTTAGGTGGGGTGCCAGTTCGTTCTGTAGTTTATGTAGAACACAGCCTGTGATGTTGTCAGGTCCCATGGATGCTGTGTTCTTGGCTTTGGATAGTGTGTTTTTTACCTGTGCAGTCATGATTACAGGAACCTTGCATTCTTCTGGTATAAAGATGGGCCCTTTAGGAGATGACAGGGGGGTAAAGTTAGCACTGAACCTATCTGCCAGGATGCTGGCAATATCAGTTGGTTCTGTATATTTAGTGCCATTGTGCGGTAACTCAGAGCAGATCTGAGTGTTGCCATTGAGATTCTTGACATTTATTTTATTTTTTTTTATTTTATTTTATTTTACAATTGTTGACCGGGCTAGTCCAGCTGGATATATGTCCATTTTCAGTGGAGGCCCGGGGAGAAAAGCTCCAGAAATTTCAGCATTATAAAAGGTCAAGACAAAGACATTGACATTTTTTTTTTTTACAATATTACAAGGAAAAGAAAAAAAATTATCAAAGAAATAGATGAGCACGACTGAGTCAGTTGCATTAGAAATGGTGAATTACAAATCTTTATAACATATTACAAGCTTAGGATTTTATATTATGAATTCTGTTATGGAAGGAATGAAATCTAAAACTAAACTAGTTATAGGTAGTTTATATTAATTGGTAATAAGTTCACACAAACACAGGAAAGAAAATGCAGGAGGTCAATAGATAAAGATCAGCAAACCAGGATGATTTATAGTGTTCTTACTCACTTAAGCTATGATACTATATGAAGGTGATTGTTCATTCTACAGTATTTACATATTTACATGAGGAAAAATCCTAAGGAAGGGTAAGCTCGCAAATAATTAATGAGTAAACACAAGTTCATGATCATGAGAGACTGGCAATAATGAAAGTCTAGTTAAAAGTCAGGTGCTTAGTTTGGTTTGACACAGGGGCATAGCCAGTGTGATTTAAGGTGGGGTTTAAGCTTGCTTTTAAATATGCTGACAGAGGATATTGAGGTTAGCTGGCTTGGGAGGATGTTCCAGGCTTTACCTACTGTATTGGAGAACAAGGTATCACCAGCTGAGTTGTTGGATTTTGAGATTTGTACAAGTAGTTTATTAGATGAGCGTAAGGTCTTGAGATTGTTATAGGGGATGACCAGGGATGTAAGTATGGGTGTATTTTGAGGTAAGTACAAGATTTTATGGGCTACTATTAGTTGATTAAAAAGTATTAGATTTGGCAGCTCTAACCATCCTAGCTGCTTCAGGTTGATGCAGTGATGAGTTCTATAGGAGGACCCAGCTGCAAATCTGGCAATATTGTTGTAGCAGGATGAAAGTTTATTCAGATTACTTCTACATATTTTGGTATAGATGGGGGAGGCATAGAGCAGGGTAGAGATGAGGTGGGTGCGAGCAATAGTAACTCTGGCTGGAGGTGTTAGAAAGGGTTTGATTCTGTACAGTGAGCCTAGTTTCTTGTTTACTGTTTTTATGGTGTTATTAATGTGAGGTTCAAAGGACAAGTTATTATCTATTAGAACTCCGAGTAGTTTAGTGGTTGGTTCAGGAGATATATTAGTTCCGTTATTTGAAGTAATAGTAAAGTTAAGTGGGGAGGTTCTGCGAGGGGGGGTAAATAGTAGCATTTTAGTTTTTTTGGGATTAAGAATAAGACGTCTTTGTAAAAGCCAGTTTTCAACTGTACTAAAGCTCTTTTGGGTTAGTGACTGAAGTTCTGCTTGAGAAGTAGCAGAGAATAGGAGTGTGGAGTCATCATCGTATTGGATACAGTCAGCTTGTGGAATTACAGAATGGAGGTCATTTGTAAAGATGGAGAAGAGTAGTGGGCCTAATATAGATCCTTGTGGGACCTCTAGAGCGACTGGAAGATGGGAAGATAAAGTATTTTTCCATAGTACAGCCTGTTGCCTGTTATTTAGGTATGATTGGAACCACTGTATAGTATGGATGTCCATTGACAGGTTTCTGAGTGTGTCAATAAGTAGGTGGTGGTTGATCATGTCAAAAGCTTTAGACAGATCAATAAAAAGGGCAGAAGATAGAGTATCATTATTACGATTACTGTTAATATGGTTTGTGAAGGATAAGAGAGCAGAGGTGGTGCTATGATATGGTCTAAAGCCATGTTGGCAGGGTGCTAGTAAATTGTAATCGAGTAGGAAGGTTACCAGTTGTAAGTGTATACATGTTTCCATTATTTTTGCTAAAGGAGATAGAATAGCTATGGGCCTGTAATTCGATAACTCCTTGGAGTTGCCACCCTTATGCAGGGGAATAATGTGAGAGACTTTCCAGATTAGGGGAATAGTTCCTTCAGAAATAGTTCTGTTAATGAGATTGGATATGGGGTAGGCTATGACTTTAGCAGCTTTTTGCAGGTATTCTGCAGGTAATTGATCTGCTGAGAGTGTAGTGGGTTTAAGTTTCTGTATGAGTTTACAGATGAGTGAAGTGGGCACTGGCTGAAAGTGAAATAGAGGAGAATTATTGGGAGAGGATGTGGTAGAGCATGGGGTGTTGGTGGATAGCTGGTTGGCTAGGGATTGTACAGTTTCAGTGAAAAATGTATTAAATGAGTCAGCTGTTTGGATGGGATTGCTGTCGTCAGAGCCAGAGGGGGAGGGAGTACTTCAGCGTCCAGGGTGTAGGAGGTTATTGAGGCTTCGCCAGAAGTTTTGGGGATTATTTTGGTTGGTTTGTTGTAGCTGGTAGTAGTAGTTTCTTTTATCGGCTAGTGTGGCTTTTTTGTTTCATTTCTTAGCTGTCTGAATTGCAGGTGGTCTGAGGAGCTTTTTGTTGAGTGCCACTTGGCCCATAGTTTATTTCTTTGGAGTATTTTTTGTTTAGTAGTTTTGTGGGCCATGGTGCTGGTTTGGTTCTAATTCTGACTTTGCGTAATGGGGCATGGTTGTCTAAAATGGATAGGAATTTAGAGTTAAAGTATTTCACAGCATTATCTATTGGGAGGTATTTCAGGGGTGACCAGTCACAGGTGTCTAGTTCAGATTGAAAGTGAGTAGGGTTAAAATTTTTGGTAGTGCGAATAGTTCTAGAGATGGTTGAGTTTGGGATGTCAGTTTTAATTCTGATTAAATAGGTAAGCAAGTGGTCATAGCTATAGAATGCTTTGAGGTTGCCTTTAGAATCAGTGGCAATTTTGTTTTCATAACTAACTTTGGAGGATTCTATGCTGGATCTCAGCTTCTTACTGAGGCTGACCAGGGAGTTTCTCCAATCTTGGGATTTTACTCTTTTTTGCAACAGTTTCTTTCTTCTGTTGTAGAGTTTGTTTATGGAAGGGGACCGACTTCACACTTCTAAAGACTAGTGTGGTCTCCTTTAAGGCCCTGAATCACTTACAAATGCCTTCTACCAGCACCTGCAGGACTGCATGGATAAGGCAATCCCAAGCAAAACAAAGACTCTTTGTACCAAAGTCTGGTGGACCCCAGCCATAAACAAACTCTACAACAAAAGGAGGAAGCTACTACAAGATAGAGCAAAATCCTTAAAAGGTAAGACACCCTTGATCACTATAAGTAAAAAACTAAGAGCTCTCATAAAATCATCCAAAGCAAATTTTGAGAGAAAAATAGCTAAAGACTCAAAAGACAATCACAAGGCCTTAGAAACCTGGGAGGAACCTCCCAGATATGCTCAGAACTAGTTCAGAATGATGTGAAGATTACTGATCCTACAGACATTGCCAACATACTGGCTGACAGGTTCAGTGCAAACTTCTCCCCTCCCCAAAGGAGAGATATCTATACCAGCGATTGCAGCCCCCAAACATCTCCAACGCCCAAGTGAGAACTGCTCTCTCCAAAGCAAAACACAGCATCCATGGGACCTGATGGTGTCCCCGGCTGTGTGCTCCACGAACTCAATGAGGAATTAAACCCACAGCTAGGACAGCTGTTTAATCATAGTCTTACCTCTGGATACGTGCAACTGTGGTCCCACTTCACCATTAGCTTGACAAGCCTTATCTGCAAAGCCATGGAGAGGATCATAATGGACCTCATAAATAAAGACATAGGGAATTTGCAGACTTTGGATCCATCCCAGTTTGGCTTTGTCAAAGGCAGATCATGCCTTCTAAACTTGGTTGACTTTGAAACAGTCACCAAAGCCATTGATGAGGAAAGGCAGTCCATACAGCCTACCTCGATCATACAATACCCCACTCGGGTATCATTGAAAAACTCATCAGCTTAAATGTTAACCCATACATCACAAGATGGGTTGCAAACTGGCTGAGTGACAGAACCCACAGGGTCAGAGTTGCTGGCGCCATGTCAGACTCAAAGCCTGTCACAAGTGGTGTACCACAGGGCTCAGTCCTGGGCCCACTCTTGTTTGGCATCTACTTTTACAAGCAAACACAGGAGGGTTATGGCTGACAAAGTTTGCAGATGACTGCAACATCTGACACAGATATCCTTCAGAAGGGTCTCACAGAAATGGATAACTGGTGCCAGAGCCATGGCCTAAAGTTAAATGCCAAAAATGCATAGTCATACCCTTCGGGAAAAACAAGGTTACCCCTATCTACCAAATAGGTGGCAATCCACTGAGCATAGAAGAAGTTATCAGGGACCTGGGGACCCAGGTTGATAGTAGTCTGTCATTCGACACCCATGTAGCTAAAGTAGTTAAGACCTTCTACATTGCCCACCTTATCATGAAGGGATTCTCATCTAGATCAAGGGAGGTCATAGTCTCCCTATACTCATCACTCATCAGACCAATGATTGAGTACAATGCCCCATTCGGAATGTATCTGACCCGACACTTGCAGCAGCTGGAGAGGCCACAAAAGTTCCTCACCAAAAGGATAAAGGGTCTCAAACATCTGTCCTATGCTGCCCGACTGAAAGAACTCCAGCTCTATTCAGTACTGCTTGCTCAGAGGTGACCTTTGCCTAACATACAAGGCCATGTCAAACCCAGATTTGATGAATATGCTTCACCTCAAAAATCTAGATCCGTCAGAGCCACAAGGGCGGAGACTTAAACCGCTGGAGGGATAGATTCATCACCCAAAGACTCCCTATGCTGTGGAATAAAATCCATATGTGAGGCCGGTAGAGCGCTGGCCTTGTTCAAGAGAAATCTTGACCAATGGATGTGAGATCGCAGATATACCCCAGGGATTACCTCAGTGTCACTGCTCAACAGAGGCACAGCAAAATAATGGGTATAGTTCCCCATACTAAACAAAACTATGGGCTAGGCTTGTAAATGCCCTCGGGCAGATAGCCTAGTATGAACCTATGAACCTATGAACCACCAGATTGGCTTCCTTTTTTTGGAGGATAGCATCTTGGTTCTGTTAGGGATTGCACGATCCATGCACTCATGTAAGTGCTTATAAAGTGCATTTGTGTAGGATTCAGCAGTCATACCTCTATTGTCTGTCAGCATGGGTGTCATGAAGTTTGCCACTTCTGTCTTAAGAAGCGTGAATTTGGCTTTGGAGAAATTTTTTACTCTAGTTTCCCTAATCGGGGGGGGGGGGATGTGGATGTCTAGGGTGATTAGCTTGTGGTCGGATCTGACTAACGAGGAATTAACCTCTGGTGTGGAGCACCAGTTGCCCATGTTGGTAATAACCAGGTCTAGGATATTGCTGCCCCTGGTGGGGGTGTGGATAAGTTGATCCAAGGCATTGGAATTTATGAATTCCAGAAAATGTTGAGCACGAGAGTTGGTACATGAGTAGTTTTCCAAGTTAATGATAGGGTAGTTGAAATTGCCCATTATTAGGGTGTTAGGTTGTACCCTAATATTTTCCAGTGTATCAAGAAATGGGGAGTGGGAATCCTGGAGCATGGTCGGTGATCTGTAGCAAGCTACAACTTGGATTGCGGTCTTGCCAAGAGTTAGTTGCACTTGGATAATCTCAGATGCATTATACTGAGCAACTAGCCTGGAAGTGTGGATATCCTTAATGAATATGGACACGCCGCCGCCTTTAGTGATTCGGTCCAGGTTAGGTGGCCAAAAGGTGTAGTATGAATTATAGCCCAGTAATGTGGGGGTACTCTCTGGAGCCTTGAACCAGGTCTCTGCCACTGCACAGATGTCGATGTTCTCCATTTTAAGGAGTGCCTCGAGTGAGTGCATTTTGAGGTTTAGACTTCTAGCATTGAGTAATAATACCCTCAGATTCTTCTTGCCTGTACCTGTTACGCTGGTGAATTTGTCATTTGAACCTTGCCTAAAAAAGGCACTATAGGGGTGGCTAGAGCCTTAGCCAGTATCCGGAATCCTAGGGGCGACAGATGCAGGCCATCTCTGGCAAAGCATCGTGGTTTGTCAATCATGTCATCCCAGGTAGACAGATACTGGATTCCCTTAGAATGACACCAGAAGCTTAGCCAATTGTTGAAGTCAACCATTTTGTCTTGTACTGTGGTATCATTCTTGGTGATGGCAGGATGCTACTCAGGGCTAGGGTCATACCTGCCTGGGCTACAAGATCGGGCAGCTCCTCCATGTCCCTTTTCATGTAGTCCAGGGAGGTACATCTCAGGTCATTCACACCAACATGGACAATGACAGAGTCATATTTGTACTTGTTGTGGAGTGACCTGAGTGCATGCATTATGTGGCGGATCCTGACACCCAACAGGCAGCTGACAGTAACTTTCTCATTGTTTAGCCTGGTGAGTGGAACATCAGTGTGCCTGACTATAGAGTCATCTATGACTAGAGTGTTGGGTATGTTGTTATACCTTATGGGCTGTGGTTGTGGTACACTGTGTTTGTGGGCTATGTGTCATTTGGGTTGTGTCGGGGGGGTGGAGGTTGCTTGTGTTTCTGCTGTGGAGGTCCCTGTTGCTTGGGCAGGTTTTTACTGAAAGCCTCCATGAATTTAGGTATGTGTTTTGTGTTTCTATGTGTGTGTTTTGGTGGTGTAGGTTTTGAGGGACTATGTGCTGAGTGTGGTGTGGTGCAAGTGCTTACCTTCTCCTCTTGACTGTCTAGTCCAGTCTTAGGTGAAGAGAGCTTTGCTTCCAGTTTGGCTATATAAGTGCATCTCTCACAAGATGTAGTGTTGGGTGGTAGGAGGAGAGGGTTGTCTGTGTACATCAGGCAATTACTGCAGTGCTCCAAGATGCCCAGATTCATCAGGTAGGCATGAGAAAACACCGGGAGCTGACCCTTAGACATGCCTGGATAGGTGCTTATTTGTTAAGTACTAGAAACTGTTTTCCTCTAGACAGTGAGGAAAGTTGAGTGCTGTAGTAATTTGTAGCTTAGTGCTTACAATAAGTTCTGAACAAGTGCTGAGCTCAAAGAAACAGACTTGAGTGCTGAAACAAAAAATATGGCTAGTTCTAAGAAACAAAATTAAGTTAGAAGGCTTCCCTCCAACACAGAAAGGCTTGGGGGCTTAGAAGCTCACAAATAGTTCTGGATACAGCAAATCTGTATCCAGACTAGACTACCCACAGGAAAGACAGGAAACAAGCTTAGATTTTTTTTGTCTCATTAATGTCAGAGCAGTTTCTCTGGGAGTTATATTTTCTGCTAAATGAATACTAACTCTAATGTAACATGCCAGCCATTGCTTTTTATAGTATGGCATGAACCTGTTCTACAGTTTCAGTCTACTTCTTTCGTTCTCTCACATATACAAACACAGATACACTCAGTGGCGTAGCTGGAGGGGGCAAGAGGGGTGGTCCACCCATGGTGGCACTTTTTTGACTTCCCTTACAGAAGGACTGTCACGTTTACTTTTTAATTAAAACAAAATACTATTTTTGGTTTTAAGGGTGTTCTTCTTTAAGAATGGTTAGGTTGCACACACAGACTTAAGAATGGTCTGGTCAAACACACCTGTCATGTTATGTCTGTGTGTTCATTGTTGCACAAACATCTTGCTCTTCTTTTCCACCCATACACAGTTTTAAATACAAGCCAACTCTTCCTTCCCAATTTGTGCATGATATCAGGCGGACTCCCACTGTTGCCTCTGTTACTTTTTACTGGGTGTTATAGGGGCTATAGATTCTGAGGGACTGAGATAAGGAGACAGTCTCATTTCACTGGTGGATTTTTGTAGTTTGTTAAAGTGAGTTTTATAGCAGCTAAAAGTGATATAGCTGTGTTAGGAGTAACAAATCTTAGACATCTGAGGTCTGATGAGTGGATGGTGCATAGAAGCTGGCTCTTTAACTTTTAGACAATGTTTCTGTCTGGAGGCTGGATATTCAACAGGCTGATCCCAACAGGTGTATGAGAAAGATGTGCTCTTGTCTTACTAACATGTTGATGATGCTTCACTGTAGTTTCATTTTATTTTGAGCTGTCATCCAATTCTCCATTTATGATTAGTTAGTTGGAGTTACTTTACATTTCTAATAGCTGTAATCTCACTTCATACAGCATTCTCAATTGATTATGAATGTTTTTCATAAAATTGTCGTTAGATCATTAAGGACTGAAGTTAGAAAATAATGACAGACATTTGAGTTGCAGGCGCCATACCCTTCAGAAAAATAATGCTAATGCAAAACCTATTATTCCATCAACTTTCTAAGTTTGTAAGAGTAATATTTAAAACTTGTCCCTATTTTTGAGCCTTTATCTCACTTTTATTTATGGCTTTATCTAGATTTCTTGCTCTAACCAGTTGAGAGATATGAGTGGATTGTAATAACAGACGTATGAGTAGATTTTTATGATGGAAATGTTCTGAATTGGGCAGTTTTGTCATTATTGGTTCATACATTTTGTTTCAGTGCTTAATAGAAAAATGTTCAAAACAGTAAATTTAAAACACACTCTAACAAGTGTGCTTTATTATACAAGAATATAATTTAATGCAATCAGGAAGGTGAATCAAAAAACACGTGCATGTTTGCATTGTCCTAAATATGTGTGCAAGGAGCCTATGATGTGAAAACAGCCCAAAGGTAAACTTTATCCTCCACTGACCAGATGCATTTTCTATGAATGTGTGTTTCAATGGTGGGCAGAGAAGGTTTAATGCTAAGTTTGTTTTCATTGTGAGACTGTGCTGCTTTGTTTAGCAAATGTGTATCAGTGTTTTTGCTATAAAATTTAAAACAAAAGTATTAAATTAAATCCAAATAATCACTGAAGTAAAGCAGAAAACAGTATGCACATTGCAGTGTTTATGGTAAATGGGGAGAAATAGCCAAGTAGTGGGACACTGGAATGGCTGGGGGGCTGTGTATGGGGGCCCATTTGACCATGATTTTGTGAGGGGGAGGGGTGTCAAACTCAAAGACAGCCCCAGGTGGCACAAACTCTAACTATGCCACTGCATACACTACATGTCTCTGAGATGTAGTATGAGCTGCATTTTTTTCACACAAGCATTTTTTAAGATCTGTTTTTTAGCCAATTTGAAATAAATGATGCGGTTCCCTTTCTATGCACAAGTGGACATTTAAACACTGTATTTAACATTAATAATGTAATTATGACTGACAAAGGGCTCTTGCCAATTTGAAAGCTTGAGTAATTGCAAAAGCTATGTTGGTCCAATAAAAGGTAATTCATCATGTCTGTGTTCCAGTGTCTTTGTGTTTTCTGTTAATGGACCAACATAGCATTTCTTTCATTTTTTTTAATACAACATTTTAGGATGGATTAGGAGAGTTAAAGTAGCATTTTGAGCCAAAATCAAGGATGTTACTGAAAACCAAGAACAGCTGATAGATGTACCATTGGATTCAGTAAGGTTCCATGTAGGAATAGCTTATTCCTGCATGGAAGTGACCATTTAAGGGCAGTACGGTGAAAGGGTTGGTAATGAAGGCACGCTGCCTCTGCTCCTAAATGGACATGGAGCATGGAGGAGTGCAGGGGGTGTGTCTGAACGATACACACGCCCCTGCACTCAGGAAGTGCCGTTTAGCAATAACAATGAGCAAGAACACTCTTAGGAGGTTTCATACCTCCCAACTGTACAAATCATTGCATAATGTCCACACATTTGTTGCCCATACAGTTGGCCTGTACCCCAGTTGTACCCTGAAATCATGGGATGACGTCAGGAATGAAGCTGTGAAATAATGGCATACATAGAAGTGTCATACACCAAAATCCATCAGAAAACATATATTAAAACCAATCCTGTTACTCTAGCAACTGTCCCAAGTTTATAAGAGCAGTAATTGAAATATGTCCATAGTTGGACCTCATGTTGTCAAGCTTTGTCCAGATAATGTACATTAAGAGGTTGAGAGGTATGGGGGGTTGCTAGGATGTCTGCCAAATGTGCAAATGCATGCAGGAATCCACAGCAATAAGTGAAACCTGTCCCTTCCAAGAGAAATAGCAGTAGAAACATTTTTTATCAGATTAAATGTAGCCATAGCTGTGCGTGTTTGCCCATTGCTTAGCTACGCATACTGTAGCTTAAATGGCACAAGACGATAAATATCAAGATGCATGTAAATGAAGCAGTACTGCAATAGTGTAGTGGTCAAAGTATTCGCTCTACGAGCAATCATTCCCGGTTTGACTCTCACTGTAGTAAACTCCATTTTCCATGTCAAATCACTTTATGAACATTTTTTTTGACATATAGCCTATTAAATACCATATATTTGTGAACTGTAGTACTGCATTAAATGCAGATGTGAGGTGTCATTGTAATAATGTTGTAAAATTCATAGATAAACACAAGTGCCCCATACAGTATATGTACACATGAATCAGGGATACGAATTGAAGGTACAATGTGTAATGAATGATAAATCCATAGAGTGTCCAAATCCACCACCTTCCCAAGAGTCATGTTACATTTCTGTCTAAATTAGTGTGGGGGTAAGTAGGAGTAAGCACTTGTAAGCAGTAGTAAGTGGGTTTGAGCCCATTTGCACAGGGGTAAACAATGGGCACACAGGTTAAGCAATATTGAAGTTAACTCCCTATAAGCATATTTTACCGGAAGTTAGCATTGCCTACCATCACACAAACCCTTACAATTGCTTAAAAGTGCCTTAATCACTCTGTATCAACAGCCACTGTTCTGACCAGCAACAAAATAAACAGCCCTTACAGGTCTTGACCTCAGGACCCTGTACACTATAATCACAGTAGTTAACCAGTAAGCCATTGCAGCAGTACATAAGATTGAGGTATCGCCAAACAGATCCTCACTATAGGAAAATCAAAATTTACATGTGAAAGGAATCTATATACAATTTTATGTTGAATAACCTACTACATAACATAAATATGTGAACTGGAGTACTGCATTAAGTCCAGATGTGAGGTGTCATTGTAATAAAGTGTTGAAATCCCCCAATAAACACAAGGACCCCATACAGTGTACGTACGTATGAATCATGGATACAGGACACATATATAACATGTCATGAATGATAAATCAATGCCAAACAGCAAATATTGTGCAAATTTAAAATTAAGCAGTGCACACCCCTGCTTACTAGGTGTAAGCAATGTGTAGTCCAGCTAAATCAGTTTGCCCATTGGTATACCCCTTTAAGCAATGCCAAACTTAGGTAAGCAGGTTTGCCCATAGCTTAGCATTTTCAAAACCATCCAGTCATGGCAAAGTGTGGGAAATCGGCCCTATTTAAACCCCACAGGCAGGAATACATCTCATAACTGGTTGCAGCTTCCTCTTGTAGGCACTATGTCTGGTGTGGGTGAAGGATCATGCTTCTGGGCACAGCGCTGGGGCATCAAGGAGTCCAAAGTCATGAAAAGACTCATTGTTAAAGACCATGACGAGAAACTGCTGCAGGGCCAGTACCAGGGTTCCCAATATAAAGCGGAAGCCTGGGAGCATCTCGCCTGTGCCCTCACCAGTGCCACTGGCATCCCTCAAACTGGTGAGCAGGTTAGGCATCACTATGCTGACCTGAAACAGAGAAAGAGGGAGCTCTTGGATCAGAGGATCCAAGAGGCTAGTCAGACGGGTGATGCCCCAACCGTGTGTATCAACCTACTACCTGTTTAATAATTGACAGCACATGTATATTGCCTTGCTACAACACAGACAGGTGCCACATGCGGACACAGCCTAACGTTATGGGGGTATATATAAGGACAGATTGCAGGTAAGCCTATTACACACCTATGGCATTTTTGCATTCTACATCACATGTTAGCATGACTGTCCTGCAAGTGATGGGCTCGGGAACCCAAGTGTCCATCATAACGACATTACTTCCACCACCAGCTATTAGCAACACTAATATACATGTCTTGCATTACACAACACACACTACGATGGCTTACATCTTGTCAGTCAGTGCTGATCTGCACAGTTGACAGGTTTGACCCACTGCCCACAGGGACAGACAATATTGTCCATAGCAGTTGTTCAGCTGGACATCATTACAACAACAACACCTGATGGCAATATAAATCATTCCACATCATCTATCCCATTATTATGGACCAAGTACTATAAATTCCTACATCATTTGGGCATGGTCCCTTTACCTTTCCTGTATGGAGAACATCCTTCTTGTGTGTGGACAGCAGTGTTACAGACAGCAGGTAGCACTACCTCTTATAAGAGGACTTGCAGACTCAGACCAGCTACATATTTGTATAAGGTTCCAGACCTACAGATAGTGTGATTAGTGTTGTTATAAGCATTGTATACCTCTGGTGTTACATGGGTTTATGTGTACATTCTAATTTAGCATGGAATGCAGTCTGCATAGCTCTGAACTGTGGGCCTATCCACATGATGGCCAGAGGGTTGCCGGTTATGTTTTGTCTGTCCACCACACAGGTCTTGTGTCAGATATATCACTGGCATTGCATATGTTGAGTGCTATCAGTACATGGCTACATCCATTTGTGTTTCTGACTTCATATTCCTGACTAAGGGTATGTTGCAGACTATCCTGCAACACCAACAACTTTCTCAGTGTATAACAACACTATTTCAAATATGGCCCTGTGTTCCAGCCTCTGTCCTCCATCTATATACCAGGCTTTGTCCATATGACATGCAGTAAGAGATTGTTATGTAGTGGCCTGTGATTATGTCATGCTGCCATTCCTGCAATCATTCCAGTGCTGTTGTGGTCCCCACACATATTGTGGGGTAGGGTCCATGTATATGTGGGCTATAGCTAGACAAAACATGTGTGCCCTTCTGCAGTCCAGAGGTCAGTGTATGTAACAGTGTTATATGCTCCTGTAAGTCAGTCTATGTGGGAGAGGTATGCACCATATATAACCTAGGCTATTACAACATGTGAGGGATATCAGTAGTAAGATGCCTTAAGGTATATGTTTTTAGATTTTCATACATTTCACCTTTGGAACATTGGTGGCCTAGTGCTTACTGTCATACAAACTGTTCTGTTTGTCAGTGTGATCGTGATGTTTTCAGTTAAGCATTGTTATGTGACAGATACATCCTCATTGTGGTAACTTAATTCTTTTCCCCCTAGGGGTTGAGTACAGAGTGAAATTGAAGGCTGCTGAACTATACATCTGCATTAGTTACTGTTGATTGATTGTTATCCTCTAGCCCAGTCTTTCTTTACTATTGCACTACTTGAAGGCCTTGGCCTGGCCAGCAACCTATGTTATGCTTTAGGATTACTGTATAAAATGATCTAAGTGAGAGTTGCATTACTCAGTTAGTATGTATTTCAAAGACCTAACAGCAATACGGCATTGCATATATAACTATAATAGTACACAAATAAACATTTATTGTGTATGCAAACCTGTGTGTGGTGTCATATCCTTTGACTTCTCTGTGGGTATATGTTTCATGCAAAAATTGTCTTTTGTATGAGTGAATCATACACTGTCCATTTTAAAAGGTGGCAACTGTAGGAATACTGGCTGTTCAATATGCTACGCACCCTCTAAATATGTATCTTCCTATACATATCTGTGTGTATGTTTATTTACATATATATGTATATATATATATATATATGTGTGTATATATATATATATATATATATATATATATATATATATATATATATATATATATATATCTGCATATATGTGTGTGTGTGTGTGTGTGTGTGTGTGTGTGTGTGTGTGTGTGTGTGTGTGTGTGTGTGTGTGTATCTTTGGAATGTTTATTGCTTCCACATTGTACATTCCATATGGTAGCCAGACTGTACTGCATGATATGTCATTGATACCATCTTGACATCATACAGGTGGGATGGATTACTGTTAACTTCTTGTGGCTATGTTGTGTAGGGTCCTGGGTATGGGACTTGCAAGTGTTGATATTGTGTTGCAGGGCAGATCTGTTTGGCTGTGGGGGAGGGAGTGAGATCAGTACTTAGAAGAGGTACTTAGCTTGGATCCCCTCACCCCTATTAATGGTGCTTTTGGTCATATATGTATTTGTTATGTTCTCTTTTATATCTATAGATATAGATCTATATATACATAAATATATATCTGTTTATAATATATATATATATATATATATATATATATATATATATATATATATATATATATATATATATATATATATATATCTATAGTAGACATATATATCTATAGATGGGGTCTATATCAGTTCACCGAAACAGCTGAAGTTCGAACACCATATGTTCGAACTTCTAACCACGAAGTACAAAAACATCGAAGTCTTAGAACAGCGATTTGTTTTTCTCATGTAAAAATATTGCTGTTCCAAGAAACACACACACAGCACAAGCACACCAAAAAAAACAGCAATCCACACATAAACACTTAAAATCCTATATCTAACCCTACACTAAACTGTAAATACACTACTATCTATCCACTTACCTTAACACAAACCCTAACCCTAAGGTCTGTCACTATCGCACACTCACCTGACCAGTATCTCACCTATCATGCCCTAACCCCAAAGTTTGTCACTATTGCACACCCACCTTACCTGCGCCCTAACCCTAACTTACCTAACCTGTGCCCTAACCCTGTCCATACAATCGCACACTTACCTGAACCCAACCCGTAACTTTCCACCACAGTCCTGATAATCAACAAGCCACAAAAATGGCCCACCAAATTTTTTCCCTGGGAAAGAATTCGGTGTTCCGCGGCTTCGCAATAATCAGTGTTCGAACTTCACAGTTCAAACATCTGGTGTTCGATCATCAGCCTTCTTGACAGACTGATATAGACCCCTATAGATGTATGCATATGTACATATATATATATATATATATATATATATATATATATATATATATATTATTTTATTTTACATTTGTTGACTGGGCTAGTCTAGCTGGAGACATGTCCATTTTCAATAGAGACCATGTGGAGAAAAGCTCCACTACAGTTAAAGTCAGATTACATAATTACAAGTAGAAAACAAGATTTTTACATAACAGCATAGTACTAATATGGTTTACAATTGTATAAAAGCTATAATTCCAAGAAGAAACAAAACTAAGGTAGAGTCATGTTTATACAGAAGAGAGCTTGCTAAGCAAGTTTAAGCTCTGTGTCAGATTAAACTAAGGTAGAGTCATGTTTATAAAGAAGAGTGCTTGCTAAGCAAGTTTAAGCTCTGTGTCAGATTAAACTAAGGTAGAGTCATGTTTATAAAGAAGAGCGCTTGTTAAGCCAGTTTAAGCTCAGTAGCAGATTAAGGAAAGGCATTGTTAGAAGTAACTTTAATAAGCTGAAAAATCACATATTCACAGAGGTTAATAGGAGATAGGATGACAGTGTTAAGAAAACTAGCCATAAAAAATGAAGGAGGAGAGTTTTGGTCAGGATTTGTGCAAGGGCATAGCCAGTGAGTTAGAATATATTCTTTAAATTGCTTTTTGATTAGAGATGTAGATGAGAGAGATGAGAATTCCATGGGGGTGGTTCCAAGATCTCCCTACAGTGTTTGGGAACAGTGTGT
This sequence comes from Protopterus annectens, assembly GCF_019279795.1. Taxonomy (NCBI): domain Eukaryota; kingdom Metazoa; phylum Chordata; order Ceratodontiformes; family Protopteridae; genus Protopterus; species Protopterus annectens. The sequence goes on along the minus strand of NC_056726.1, from coordinate 1,381,391,670 downwards.
CCCCAGCCTTATTCTTGGATTTTTGTATAGTTACTAGAAACCCATTGGCTGAGTGAAGGGTTGTGAGATTTTTGTAGGGGGTGATAAGACTAGTTAGTATTGGAGTATTGGTAGGATGACATAAGATCTTGTGTGTGATAGTAAGTTGTTGAAATAGTAGTTGATTTTAGAGTTCTAGCCATCCAAGTCGTTTTAGATTCTGACAATGGTGGGTTCTAAATGGGAAGCTTGTGGCAAATCTAGCTATGTTGTTATAGGTGACTGCCAATTTGTTGAGATTGCTTTTTGAAAGATTGGTATAAATGGGAGAGGCATAGAGTAGTGTGGAGATGAGATGGGTGTGGGTAATAGTAGTTCTGGATGTGGGGGTAAGGTAGGGTTTAATTCTGTAAAGGGTGCCTAGCTTTCTGTTAACTGATGTTATGGTGGTATTGATGTGAATGTCAAAAGTAAGGTTATGGTCTATTGTCATTCCTAAGAGTTTGGTGGTTGGTTCCAGAGATATTACAGTACCATTTTTGGAAGTCATTGTAAGGTCTTATTGAGAGGACATTGTTGTAGGATTGAAGAGCAATAATTTCCTGTTTTTGCATTCAGATGAAAGCAGCATTGTAGGAACCAACTTTCAACTTTATTAAATACATTCTAGGTAAGTGATTTGAGTTTTGGTAAGGCTTTACCAGAAAGGCTCATCCAGACTCTGCTACACTTTGCTGTGAAGGAAAGGTTAGTTTGCTTTTATTTTTTGTATTACTGTATTTCCTTTCTATATTTTGAATACTGTAGTTTGTTTTCTTTACCTTGTGTTTTGCTTGCATTCTGTTTTAACAGCATATTAAAACTTCAAAAGAGACCACAACTCTCTCTATTCTGAGTCAGGCAGAAATAAGAACTGATTAATTAAGGACTCATTCATAAGACAGAAGAGGTCACTTAAGGTTAATCACTTGTTAACAGAGGGGGTGGAGCTAGGAACTAAAATTTCTATTTAAGGAGTAAACTAAAATATTTCAGAGCTTTACCAGAAAGGCTCATCCGGACTCTGCTACACTTTGCTGTGAAGCAAAGGTTAGTTTGCTTTTATTTTTTGTATTACTGTATTGCCTTTCTATATTTTGAATACTGTAGTTTGTTTTCTTTACCTTGTGTTTTGTTTGCATTCTGTTTTAACAGCATATTAAAACTTCAAAAGAGACCACAGCTCTCTCTGTTCTGAGTCAGACAGAAATAAGAACTGATTAATTAAGGACTCATTCATAAGACAGAAGAGGTCACTTAAGGTTAATCACTTGTTAACAGAGGGGGTGGAGCTAGGAAGTAAAATTTCTATTTAAGGAGTAAACTAAAACATTTCAGAGCTTTACCAGAAAGGCTCATCCAGACGCTGCTACACTTTGCTGTGAAGGAAAGGTTAGTTTGCTTTTATTTTTTGTATTACTGTATTGCTTTTCTATATTTTGAATACTGTAGTTTGTTTTCTTTACCTTGTGTTTTGCTTGCATTCTGTTTTAACAGCATATTAAAACTTCAAAAGAGACCACAGCTCTCTCTGTTCTGAGTCAGGCAGAATTTTTCCCGCCCTCCCATCTGTTTTGTTAAATACCACTGTCTTTCTAGTTGCCCGCCTCTTATGTTAATCTGACCATATATCTCATTTCTCTCTACTTTCACTAGTTTATGTGAGTAATCACAAAATCATCATTTTTGAAACCCCACCCCTTCAATTATTTAAATTTATTGGCCATCCTACAGTATTTCATAGTACCAAAATGCAAAAGTGACCACCCCTTTCAATCCATCTTGCTATTTTAAAAATAGTAACTCTCCACTAAACCTTAACTTTTTAAACAGGTAAAACTCAAGTTACCTACTTCCACATCTAACTTTTCTAGTGCACACTGCAGAGTGAATTCTTTTCAATCTTACCTTTAAGCATCCCTGTGAATAGCACTTTCTCTAATACCTGCTGGAAAGCACTAGGAAGCCTTGAACTCATACAAACACTGAACTCTCCTTGTTAACAAGGAGACATTAATAGTAGGCACTAAACAGCTTATAATTGCAAAGTACCTTGCTAAGGAAACAGCTCCTATACTTTACAAAGAAAAAAAAAGCCCCAAACCAGGCATGTCCAAGGGTCAGCTTCCGGTGATTTCTCCTGTCAACCTGGTGAATCTGGGCATACAGGGGCAATGCAGCAATTGCCTCATGTACACAGACAACCCTCTCCTCCTACCACCCAACACTACAACCTGTGAGAGATGCACTTACATAGCCAAAATGGAAGCAAAGCTCTCTCCACCCAAGATTATGCTAAACAGTCAAGAGGAGAAGGTTAACACCCACACTACACCTCAAGCAACACATAGCCCTTCTAAACCCGCACCACCAACACCCACATATAGCAACACTAAATCCACATATGCAGAGGCCCTTAACTGTAATCTGCCCAAGCAACAAAGACCTCTGAAGCTGAAACGCAAACAAACACCAATCACACCCAATGTGTCACATAGTTCACAACACCAGTGTGCCACCCAGCAACAGCCCCTAAGGCAAGTCAATGTACCTAACACTTTAGTCATAGGTGACTCTATAGTCCGGCACACTGATGTCCCTCTCACTAGGTTGAATAAGGAGAAAATTACAGACAGCTGCCTGTCGGGTGCCAGGATCTGCCACATAATGCATGAACTCAAGTCACTCCACAACAAATACAAATATGACTCTGTCATTCTCCATGTTGGAGTGAATGACTTGAGATGTACCTCCCTGGACTACATGAAAAGAGACATGGAAGAGCTTTCGGATCACGTGGCCCAGGCAGGTATAACCCTAGCCCTGAGTAGCATCCTGCCTTCGCCCAGAACGATACCACAATATAAGGATAAAATGATTGACTTCAACAATTGGCTAAGCTTATGGTGTCATTCAAAGGGGATCCAGTATCTGTCTGCCTGGGATGACATGATTGACAGACCACGATGCTTTGCCAGAGATGGTCTGCACCTGTCACCCCTGGGATTCAGGTTACTGGCTAAGGCTCTTGCCACCCCTATAGTGCCTTTTTTTAGGCAAACTTCAAAGGACAAAACCACCACCGTAACAGGTACAAGCATGCAAAATATGAAGGTAATGCTACTCAATGCTAGAAGTCTAAACCTCAAAATGCACTCTCTCGAGGTACTCCTAAAAATGGAGAACATTGATATCTGTGCAGTAACTGAGACCTGGTTCAAGGCTCCAGAGAGCACCCCTGCAATACCAGGCTACAACTCTTACCACACTTTTCGGCCACCAAACCAGGACCGAAACACTAAAGGTGAAGGAGTGTCAATATTCAACAAGGATATTCACACCACCAGGCTAGTTGGCCAACACAATGTGTCTGAAATTCTCCAAGTGCAACTAACACTAGGTAAGACTGCAATCCAAATTGTAGCTTGCTACAGATCCCCCACCATACCCCAAGATTCTCACTACACCTTTCTAAATATACTGGAAAATATTAAGATAGAACCAAACACCCTAATACTGGGTGATTTTAACTACCCTGCCATTAACTGGGAAAACTACTCATGTCCCAACACCTTTGCAACGGTTCTTGGAATTCATAAATTCCAACGCCCTGGATCAACTAATCCATAGTCCCACCAGGGGCTCCAATATCCTAGACCTGGTCATTACCAACATGGGAAATCAATGCTCCATACCTATGGTCACCCCCTCGTTAGTCAGGTCTGACCATAAGCTAATCATCCTTAACATCCACATCCCATCCCCACCCCCCAGTAAAGAAACCACCATAAAAAAACTTCTCCAAAGCCAACTTCATGCTACTCAAGTCAGAAGTGACAAACTTCATGACACCCATGCAGATGGGAACTGAAAGTTTGACTGCTGAATCCTACACTAAGGCACTGTACGAGCACATCCACTCAGGCATGAATCGTGCCATCCCAAATAGAACCAAAATGCTCTCATCCAAAAAAGGAAGCCAATCTGGTGGTCCCCTGCCATAAACAAACTTTACAACAAAAGGAAGAAACTTTTGCAGAAAATAGGAAAATCCCAGGATGCAAAAAACTCCCTTACTAGCCTCAGTAAGAAACTGAGATGCCTCATAAAATCCTCCAAAGCTAGTTATGAAAATAAAATTGCCAAAGATTCCAAAGACAACCACAAAGCATTCTATAACTATGTCAATAATCTAAATGGCAATGCTCAGATCTGCTCTGAGCTAAAACAGAATGGCATTAAATATACTGATCCGAAGGATATTGCCAATATCCTGGCAGATCGATTCAGTGCCAACTTCACCCCCTCTCACCCCCTAAATGGCCCATCTCAATACCGAAAGATTGCCAAATTCCAGTAATAATGGCCATACAGGTACAAAACGCACTCTCTAAAGCCAAGAATACAGCATCCATGGGACCAGATGACATCCCGGGCTGTGTACTACATGAACTACAATATGAACTGGCACCTCACCTAAGTGTCATGTTTAATCATAGCCTCACCTCAGGTTTCATGCCCACTGAGTGGCACAGAGCTACAGTTATCCCAATCCACAAGGGGGGATCCACCTTGGATCCCGGAAACTACCATCCCATCAGTCTGACAAGCCTTATCTGCAAGGCCATGGAGCGTATTATCATGGAACTTATAAACAAAGACATTGGCAACCTTCAAACACTGGACTCCACCCAGTTTGGGTTTGTGAAGGGCCGCTCTTGTCTCCTGAACCTGATTGACTTCTCTGAATCAGTCTCCAGAGCCATGGACAAGGGTAAGGTGGTCCACACAGCCTATCTAGACCTTGCCAAGGCCTTTGACACCATCCCCCACTCTGGAATCATAGATAAACTTACTAAGTTGGGCATTAATCCCTATGTCACCCAATGGGTTGCTAAATGGCTTACTGATAGAACCCACACTGTAAAAGTAGCCGACTCCAAATCCAGCTTCAGACAAGAAACAGATGCTTGGTGCCAGAGCCATGGGCTCAAGCTCAATGCCAAGAAATGTATTGTTATCCCCTTTGGGAAAAAACATGTATCCATGAATTACCATATAGGTGGCAGTACACTAAACACAGAAAGTGTGATAAGAGACTTAGGGACACAGGTGGACAGTGGTCTCACCTTCAATAACCACATCGCCACAACAGTCAGGAAATCCTTCTATGTGGCACACCTCATCATGAAGGGCTTTTCATCCAGAAAAAAGGAGGTCATTGTCCCACTGTACTCATCCCTCATTAAACCCATTATAGAATACAACGCCCCATTTGGTATGTACCTCTCAAGACATCTGCAACAACTGGAAAGGCCTCAGAAATACCTCACTAAAAGAATCACAGGCCTAAAGCAGATGCCCTACGCTGACCGCCTTAAAAAACTCCAGCTATACTCTGTCACATATCATCTACTCAGAGGCGATCTCTGCTTAACATACAAGGCCATGTCAAACCCAGAGCTGTTGGACATGCTACACTTAAAGAAATCCCAATCCCTCAGAGCTACACACTCCAGGGATCAAAACCTTGTCATCACAATAAACAAAACATGCTGGAGGGATAGGTTCCTGACCCAGAGACTCCCCAGACTCTGGAATAGATTGCCCATACATGTAAAGCAGAGTGCCTCTTTGGACCTCTTCAAGAGGAACCTTGATGATTGGATGGGAGAAAGGAAATTCACCCCAGGGATCACATCAGTTGCCCTGCTAGACAGGGGTCCAGGTAAGTAAATAATGTGGGAAGAAATAGCCAGGGAATTATTATGGCTAGGCTTGTATAGGCCCTAGGGCTGATAGCCTAGTACCAACCTATGAACCTATGAACCTATGAAGTAGCAGAGCAAATTAGCATAGAGTCATCTGCATATTGTATGCAGGTTGCTTGAGGAATTGTTAGATTTAGATCATTAATAAAAATGGAGAATATGAGAGGGCCTAAGCTAAAGCTCTGAGGTACACCAAGGGCAACAGAAAGGTGTGTGGCAAGTTCATTGTCCCAGAGCACAGCTTGTTGTCTGTTTTCTAGGTAGGACTTAAACCAGTGCAGTGCCTGTGTATCAACTGAGAGAGATTTAAGTATATCCAAAAGAAGGTGATGGTTGAGGTCAATAAAGAGTACAGATGATAGGGAGTTGTTATTACAATTTTTGTTGATACAATCAGAAAAGGATAGAAGGGCAGAAGTTGTGCTGTGGAATGGTCTAAAGCCATGCTGACAGCTGGCAAGTAAATTGTTGTGGAGAAGGTGGTCGAGTAGTTGTCAGTGGATACACTTCTCCATCATTTTTGCTAGTGGAGAGAGTAGGGCTATAGGGCAAAAGTTAGAGAGTTCAGTAGAGTCACCACCCTTATGAAGAGGATTGATATGGGAGATTTTCCAGATGGTTGGGATAGTTCCTTCAGTGATTGTTCTGTTTATAAGTATGGAGATGGGATAAGCTATGACATTTGCTGATTTCTGTAGATATTCAGCTGGTAGGAGGTCAGCTGAAGGGGTGTCTGATTTAAGTCTTTGGAGAAGGGTGCAGATAAGAGCTGTAGGCACAGGTTGTAGATGAAATGAAGGAGACAAGTTAGTTAAAGTGGGTGACAGGTTAGTGGTAACAGGGGGTAAAGAATTGGCTAGGGATTGGATTGCGTCAGTAAAGAAGGTATTGAAGGCATTAGCAATAAGTTTAGGATTGTCATGGATGGAGCTTGTTGGGGTTGGTGTTTTGGAGTGGCCTGGATGTAAGAGCTTATTTATACCTAACAAGAACTTTTGTGGTTTGTGCTGGTGGGTTTTTTGGAGTCGAAAGTAAAAGTTTTTCTGGTCAAGAATACAGAAGTTTTAGTAGAGTTCCTCAGTTGCTTAAAATGTAGGTGGTCTATTTGATTTTTTGTAGTTCTCCATTTGGCCCAAATTTTATTTCTTAATGTGATTTTTTTTGTCTAGTTTCATTTGTAAGCCATGGAGCAGTTTTTCTGCTGTTTCTGATGGATCAAATAGGGGCATGATAGTCTAAGATTTGTAGGAATTTGGTGTTAAAATATAACACTGCTTCCTCTAGTGGTATGTATTTTAGAGGTGACCGGCCACATGCCTTAAGTTCAGTTTGGAAGCTTTCTTGATTAAACTTTTTTATTAAACCGAATAGTTCTAAATTAGTTAGAGGTAGGAATGCTGATCTTTTGTCTACATACAAAGGTTAGAGAGTGGTCGCTAATGTCATCTGGAAGGGTGCCTGCTTTGTAAGATAAGAAATGGTTGTTAACAAGGATCCAGTCTAAGGTGCTTTCTTTGTTATTAGGTTTATGGATTCTAGTAGGGGAGGTAATTATTTAGGAAAAGCCATATAGGTTTATATGGGTTGTTGGGTTAGGTGAAATACTGGTAGTCCAGTCAATATTAAAGTCACCCAGTACTATGGTTTCTTGAGGCAAGTAAGTAGAAAGTCAGCTAAGTTATTTCCAGGAGGAAGGTAGGAGCATATTAAATAAATGGATTTGAAGGCATTGCTTTGTAGTTTTGCTGTAAGGGTTTCAGCATTACTACTTGCAGGAAGCTGCATATCAAAAGTAGTGACTTGTAGCCAAGATTTGAAAAGGATGGCTACACCCCACCCTTTTTGGTTGTGCAATCTATTCTCAAAATATTATATCCAGGTGGGGTAATTTTGTTATCATGGGTTGTTGGTTTTAGCCAAGTTTCTGTAAGGCATAGGATGTCAAAAGAATGCACATCTAGGCGTGCATGAAGGTAGGCTATTTTATTATTTATGCTACGTATATTCAGATGTGCTATGAGGAGAGAGTTAGAGGGTCTTGCTTGGTTGTAAGAGGTGGAAGGAATCAAGGTGAGGGGGTTAGTGTTATCTAAATTGTTAGGGCCAGGGTTGGGGTGAATATCACCATCTACTAGGAGGTGTAGACGAGGTCTGACTGTAATCTTTAAAGCTTTGGAGAAAATATATAAAGATTTTCTGGATTGGAAGTAAGCAATATGAGCAAGTCTGTGATACTTAGGAAGCAAGTAGGAGGGTATTGATGTTAAGTTTATATGGTTATAGGAGGATGGCTGTGTTATTAGTAGAGTATGCTGAGAGAGGTGGTGAAGTTCAGAAATACAGGGATGTTCATAGGCTGTAAGTATGTAGGATACAGATAGAAAAGGAAGAACAGTGAAAAGGAGTAGGTAACCTTTTGTTATTGGACATAGGAATAATGGCCATTGTAAGGTGTAAGATAGAGATAAAGTGTACATGATAAGGAGTGGAGATGAAACAAATGTAAAGAGATAACGTATAGGATGAGAGAGGTGAGGAGGTAGGCTTTATATAATGACAGAGTTAGTTAATGAAGGTATGTGATATGTGATAAGTATGCAATAGGATAATGAGAAGGGATTGGGGAATAGGGCTACAAGGGAAGGGTTGGGGTCTAAGAAGTATAAGTGTAGGTGCACTGGGGGTGGGTGAAATTTAGGGGTAGGGTAGGGGAGCAGAGTGAGCCGGCAGGGAGAACGGAGCAGGTAGACCCAGAAAGTGAAAGGCTAGAGAGGAAAAACAATCAGTAAGCAAAAGAGACAGCAGCTATGGTATAGGGTAGGGCAGAAAGAGCATATCTTAAAGCAAAAAGTGATAAGGCAACATGGGCAATAGAAAAAAGAGAAGAAGAAACAGCAGGAGATAAGAAAGAGTGAAAAAGGGTTTACTCCTAAAGTAAAACTCCTGTGAGAGAAATACTGTCAGAAAAGGATAATTCCTGGGTATGTGGCACCACCTAGTGGTGACAGGAGAAATTGCTGCAACAAGGATCGTACAGAATGGTGTTTGCTAGATAAAAATAGTATCAGAAGGGCAGAGGGAGATAGTCCGGCAGCGGTCGGCTGCAAGCACGCTGCAGGCAAGAAAGTCAGACTCACAGGGTAAATAAGCATAAAAAATAAAACACAGTTATGCGCTTAGGTAAAAAGGCAACATACACTGAGAATTCACTTGAGTGAAGGGGTAAGTGGACAGTATGGTGCATAGAACAGAACGGAGTCTTCACACAGTAATAGGAAGAGATCTTCCTTTCTGTTGGTCGCGTGTATATATTTGTATATATATATATATATATATATATATATATATATATATATATATATATATACATAAAACTGTATATACGCATACACACATACATCACATTTCCTGTACTGTTGAAAGACTGTGCTGGATGATATGTTTGTGAAAACATCAGGGCTAGGTATGTATGATATGGCTTAGTGGTAAATCACTTGGGCTATGGTGTGCAGGGTCCTGGGTTTCAGCCTTGCAAAAGCTGTTCATTTTGTTGCTGGGCAGAACAAGGGCCATTGGGTACAAAGGGATTAAGGCACTTTTAAGCAGTTGTAAGCGGGTTTGCACAGCTTTGTACGAAGGTAAGCACTCCTAACTTCCAGTTACAGTTTCTTATACTCAGCTTCTAAATTGCTTAACCTGTGTAGGCATTGTTTACCCCCATGCAAACAGGATTAAACTCGCTTATTGCTGCTTAAAAGTGCTTACTCCTGCTTACCCAATTTTAATTTCTTAAAAAAAAAAAGGGTTGGTAGGAAAGTGGTGAAAAAGGGGCACAAAGAGGGAAAGACAGTAGGAAAAATAGCTAGGATGTGCATGACGGGTGTATGGAAGGTCCATAGCTGCCCATTTCTTCTACAGCAACAGCTGTGCATATACACTGATTTTGGAGGTAGACTTGGATACTCATACCCCTTGAAAAAGGGGTGATGACAACAATAATATATTGTGAAGCCAATAAGACCAGATTACACATGTGCGAAATGGACAGCTATGTATGGGGTGAGATTTTTTTCAGGGGAACAGATTGCACTTATTTTTTCAAGGTGAGAGTAGGATGTTGGGGAGGGATAGTAGGTATATTTGGGGTGATAGGTCGGGTAGGATAACAGACAAGACAGACAAGACAACATACAGGGGTGGTATATGACATGTGTTGGAGGTAAACACCTTGGATGGGAAGGGGTGTTTGGAAGTCAGAAGCCCATGAGCCCCCTAGTGGAAACAGTGGGACTGAGGTCCCCACCCATGGGCAGTTGCCACTGCACCGTCATGGCCCTGAAGGTGGCTGTGCTGGGGGCTGAGGAGGAGGGGCAGGCTGACCCTCTAGATGCACCACATGGCCCTCAAGCTGGTATAGCAGATCTCCAAACTCCCTGTGGAACTCGCTATGCACCAGACCCCAGACCTGATGACAGGTGACAGTATCCTGTCCGTGCCCGCTCCCAGGGGGGCGAGTCCCACCCCCTGAGGCAGTTCCACCCAAAGGTGGTTGGTGCAGGACCAGAGGACGAAGAGGTCCCAGGGTGGGCCCCAGATGTACTGGCGTCCAGTGCCATGGCCAGATGAGTTGGGAGAGGTGGGTCCGCTAGGACCAGCCTTCCCAAACGTGCTATGGTGTTTCAATTTTAAAACATATGTGGGTTAGTAATAGCCAACACATTCCAGGATTAGGTATAACAGCATGCATAGATATTCTCATTAACCCAAAACACAGATATGGAACAGTTGCATAGCAAACAGAACACATGCATATACGGAACCACAGTGGCCATCACAACAGCATGCAGGTACATTTATGGCAGCATGCCACCAATGTAGGTATATTTCAACATGCCACATGCATAGAAACAAATTTCAATATTTATCAAACAATAGGACATATGTCCCAACAGTAGATTTAATTGTAGACATACCAATTGAGTTGTGTATTTAGTTTATTGTTGCAGATATAGTGGCGGGGGAGAGAAAGATGTCAATTAAATACTTGTATATCCCTGTAGTTCTCATTACTTTCCTAGTCAGTGCTGTGATCTGTACCTTACAGGTATTATTACACTATCCTATGGCCTTAGTTTGGACAATGGTATGGATGTAGACAACTATATACATGAACTGTGTTTTACCTGCAGTACACACCTCTTACCTGGCATACCTGTGGAGGTATTGTTTGTTAACACTACCTGACTGTTTCTACGCATATTATCAGATTCCAGGTTGATATTATGAACATACCTCTCCATCTCTTATTACACACACTCTGGGCATGTCTTGACAACATGCAAGTGATAATGGGACATATTTTGACTATTGCCCTCATAAACCGTTGGTGAGTTGTACAATGACAGGTTTGTTTTCATAGACATTTTCCAAATATTTACATGCCTGACAGTCAGTTATATGACATTAAATACTGCCTAAATGTCAGAGATTAGCATGCTGATATGCCATGGGGACAGGGTAACAGCCAGCAGATATGGGCCAATTATCTGGACATTCCAGACAGATCTGTACAGTCGAGGGGTATGATTCTGCATATAGCTTACTACCACTCCCAGGATTGGAACCATGGCTGTGTGTGCTAAAATAAAACAGTGTACATCATAGTTGAGTGTTCTATATAGATATTGCTATGTATATTTTCTCTGAATTCTGTCTATAAGTCTCCCATGGTTTTACAATCTGACCTTGTAGCTACAACACTCTTGTACAGGGTTTCCTAGACAGTTTTATTATATAGCACTGTGTGGATGACAGTGATGAGTAATACCTTATTAGTCAGAGATACTGCAATATCTACAATATATCAATATATACAATGTATCTATAGATACTGCAAGAGATACAGGTGGATGAGTTTAAGTACTTGGGATCAACAGTTCAGAGTAATGGTGAGTGTGGAAGAGAGGTGAAGAAGAGAGTACAAGCAGGGTGGAATAGGTGTAGAAGAGTGTCAGGAGTGATTTGTGACAGACGGGTACCAGTAAGAGTGAATGGAAAGTCTACAAGAGGGTAGTGAGACCAGCTATGTTGTATGGGTTGGAGACGGTGGCATTGAAAAAAAGGCAGGAGTCAGAGCTGGAAGTGGCAGAGTAAAGGATGTCAAGATTTGCACTGGGTGTGACAAGGATGGACAGGATTAGGAATTAGTATATTAGAGGGTCAGCTCAGGTTGGACAGTTTGGAGACAAAGTCAGAGAGGTGAGATTGTGATGGTTTGGACATGTGCTGAGGAGGGATAATGGGTATATTGGGAAAAGGATGCTAAGGATGGAGCTGCCAGGTAAGAGGAAAAGAAGAAGGCCTAAAATAAGGTTTATAGACGTGGTGAGAGAGGACATGCAGGCGGTTGGTGTGACAGAGCAATATGCAGAGGACAGGAAGAAATGGAAACAGATGATCCACTGTGGTGGCCCCTAACGGAAACAGCTGAAAGAGAAGAGTCAGAGATACTGCAACACTAACACTGCCATACAATACCAGACTAAACAGTACCAGTCCAGGATTTCCATATTTTATTTCTAGGCACAATTTTTGCATCTGACAGACCTGTGGGGGGAATGTTTGTTAACACTACCTGCATGTTCCCACACATATTACTAGATTCCACATTATTATTATGCACATACGTCTCACTGTGTTACTGCACACACTCTGGTCATAGCTTCACAACACGGGGGTGTAGTTGGGACATACTTTGCTTATTACTCTCATAACACTTTGGTGAGTTGCTAGAGTGACAGGCTTGTTCTTATAGATATATTTCTGACAGTTATGATGTCTGACAATCAGTTATATGTTATTATTTGCTGCCTAAACTTATGGGATCATCCCAATGATTTTCCAGGGGGACAGGGTGACAGGCAGGGGACTTACACCAATTATCTGGACTTTCTAACAATATCTGTACAGTTGTGGGTATGATTCTGCATACAGCTTACTACCACTCCCAGGATTGGAACCATGGCTGTGTGTGCTAAAAATACAACACTTTATGTCTCAGTTGAGTGTACTATTTGGATTATGTTGTCTATCCTTTCACTGTTTTCTGTCTAAGTCTATCTCAATTGTACAATATGACCTTGTGATTACAACAGTCATATACAGACATTCCTACACATTTTATTTATGTAGCACAGTGTGGGTAACAGTGCTTAATACAAAAGTACTATTAAGAGATTGCAACACTACATTACCATATGATACCAGAGTAAACACAAGCAGTCCAGTAGTTAGACCTTTATTGCCAGGCTGCTAACCTTTTATTTAGATACAACCTATAAAAGACTCTTCCTGCCATATTGTCTGGTTTATTCAGTACATGCCTTACACAATACAGGTTTTATACTGGCAATTAACTTTCTACTACTTTTAATTGATTTCTTATGACAGTACATGCAAGATTATTACTAATCTGCCTCGCAACGCAACCTCTGCAGTACACACATATATATATACAGCAGTAAGTGTGTGCAAAATGGATGTTTATGTCAGGTGTGAACCCCATGTTGGGAACCCAATGCCCTTGTTTGTGAAGGTGGGATTGGTAATTTGGGGAAGGATAGCAGGTATATTTGTGAGGTGGGTTGGGTTGGAAGATAGAGAAGACAGCCTACAGGGGTGGTATATGACACATGTGGTGGGTTAACACCCTGGATGGGGAGTGTCGTCTGTGATGTGGAAGCCCATGAGCCCCCATATAGAAACAATGGGACCAAGGTCCCCACCCATGGGCAATCACAACATCAGCTTCATGGCCATGAAGGTGCCTGGGCTGGAGGCTAAGTAGGAGGAGCATGCAGACCCTGTGAGTGTGTACTGAGGGCCTCAACATGCTGTAGCACATTCCCCAAGACTCTGTGGATCTCCTTATGCACCAGACCCTGGATCTGACCTTGGGTGACAGGATCTTGTCTGTGTGTGCTCCCGGGGGGGGGGGGGTGAACACTATCCCCTGAGGTGGTTCCACCTGAGGGTAGTGCAGGACCAGTAGATGAGGAGGCCCCAGGGTGGGTCCCACATGTGATGCGGCCTGGTAACATGACCAGATGAGATGGGAGAGGTGGTTCTGATGACAACTGTTCCCCAAACATGCTATTGTGTCACTGTTATAGAACATATGTGGGTAGTAATAGTCCACACATTCCTGGATCATGTCCAACAACATGCATAGAAGATATCCCCAATAACACAAAACAACAGGTATGCAGCAATCACATAGCAAACAGAACACATGCATATATGGAACCATAGTGGCCTTTACAATGGCATGCAGGTGACATTGTCCATAACAGGCCACCGATGATAGTGTCCCCACAAGGAACATGACTACAAACACATATCACAAAGTGTTGTACAATACAATATATGTCCCAATGGTAGGTAGACATACCTGTTGAGTTGTGTGATCAGATAGTTGTTGCAGATATGGTGGGGGGGAGACAGAGATGTGTATTAACAACTATGATAACCTTGCAGTATGAGGTCCTCAGACCTGTTTCCATCTTTATGTCTTTCAGGCAATATGTCCAGGGAGAGGTTGCCCATTTATACAGTGGAGGAGAATGATGTCGTCATCTCACACCTGGTGCAACACTACCAGGTGTTGTTCAGCCGAACAGCCCATGATCAGCAGGACTGGACTGCCCTGTGGAAAGATCTTGCCCACAGGGTTAACAATGTCGACCTGCATAACCACAGTTATGAGCAGGTCCTGCTTCGATGCACAGATCTACTTCTCTATGCCTGTCGGTGTGCTGCTACAGTCAGGTGGACCAGCTTGCAACAGGGGTGGGGTCATGCCATCCAGCCCCCTGACACATCTTGAAGAGCTCCTTGCCAGCCTAGGGGCACCTGCCCACCTGCACACAACACCTGGTGGAGAGCATAGTGGAGGTGGGTGCTACCCACACAATAGCAGAGGAGCATGCAGGCCACAGTGCACATCAGTAGACCACTGTTGCACATCCATCTGCATCTGTACAGTTAGATCATACATATGTGAGATGAAATGTGTGTCTATAGATATATATATATATATATATATATATATATATATATATATATATATATATATAGATAGATATAGTATGTCATAGTTGTTCATAGGTTCATAGATTACTACTAGGCTAACTGCCATTGCGAGCCATTTTAAGCCTAGCCAATTATCCCCTGTGAATTTCAAACCCTGTACCTTGTGTTTGTAAGGCAAACACCTTAACCATTAGGCCACCCTCCCACCTCTGTAATAAACAGATGTGCATAATCTGTAGTATTGTGGGCTTGTACTGTTGATGTAATGTAATGCTGCACCCACCCTGTACCAATGCCACAGCTGTGGCTACTGACATCACATCTCTCACACACTTATGTAGGTCTCCCTGATATACCTCCAGGGCAGCAGTCTGTAGCTGGTGAGTATGGTATTTGTTCAGGTTTGCCAATACACCGGTCATGTTATGGCCATGGTATATTCCATGCACACATTTAAAATACCTACCCATAATGCATGCTGTACATGTTCACGTATTGTTACTGTTAACTGCACTGCATCACATCGGTCACCATGATGGTGTATCTGAAGGGTATGTCAGACTCCTGCAATATAACTAACATCCTGTCATTGCAAAATGTGTGCACAGGGATTAACATAATAGTGTGACTAATTGCCTACAGTAAGGACATGCGTGAAACATCACCCTTATACAGTGCTACAACAGTGTATATACCAGTATTACAATGGCAACTGTTACAGATCTACAGTACGGCATATCAGAGTACTGCAGTCCACAACCCTTACAACCTGCAATGTGGTCCTAACATGAGCAATGAGTGTGTAATATGGAATTGTATGTTAGGACAGCAAATATGGGGAATACATAACTTCACAAACACTGGAAGAATATGTGTGCACACACTCCAGATAAAATATAGTGGAAGCAGCTGTTGAGGTACTGACAGCATACATTCTTCATGAGAATGCACCTTCCAGCAAGTACACATTCCCAATGTCACACCAAGAAATGGTCTTCTGTCAAGACGTTTGGCCATCAAATGGGCCCACTTACCTGCAACAGAGGCAGCTGTGGTTTGCACACATCTTGCATGCCATGGCATGGACTCCATAGCCAACAGGTAGCACCCAGGAGTTGGACATGTAGCCATACCTCACCATTGCATATACCATGGCAAACAGAGCAGACAGTCATGTATGTGGCGAGGATGTATGGGACAGGAATAATGTAGGAAATAAACAGATTGCCATCCAAGACAGATGATGTCACATGTAGCAAACTGGTCATGCAGGCTGCCTAGTAACATGCCATAACACTGAGGGAGTTGCAGGAATGTTTCCAAGTACTAGATGTGCAGTACCCATGTCAGCAATTGCCTGGACTCTACAGATGTATGGCCCATAGGTTAGGGTAATCAGATGGAACAGTTGTACCACAGGAAACATCAGCCAGGCTTTTCTACAGGTAGCATATGCATAACAGAAAAGGTCCCCAAAAGGCATGCATTGCAATGTGTACTGCTGTACCAAGACCACATTGGAAACCTACAGACAGTATCAAGTAAGATACATGTGCTGCACGACCAACACCTCACCCCACCTCAGACCCACCATCCACATCTTTATCTTGCCAGTGCCAGTGTACACCTGTATGTTTGCCATTCATTAGCTGGGACTAGGCTGGTACACATGGTGTTCAGTGCTTGGGACACTGCAAAATGACACACGTGTAGGCCTTAGTTGTCAAGCATCGGCAAAAAGGCTGAAGGTAGGGAGGGGGGTGTCATCATGACACAACAGTGCACTGCAGCAGGGATCCAAAGGATGCTATGAATGCTGTATCTGCACACAGTCAGGGTCAGGAACTGTGGCAGACATAACCCTGACTCCACAGCAATAGTAACAGCAGTGTGTGAACTTCAAGGGATGTGCACATGAGTTGACCTTGCAATCATGCAGAGTTGAGGACATGTGTAGGGCAGACTGACCAAATACTGGGAAATGCAGATGGTCCATGCTAATATACCCCTGCCAGGAATAGAGACTGCTGTAGTACACATAACAGTAGGTGCAACAAACCATCATGATAAGGGCATGCACACATATGCAACCATGAAGTGTATGCATCTCAATCAGCATCAGCACAACTAACACATTTGTTTTACACTGCATTTGATTGTACAGGTCATATGTCACATATCAGGTTCATGTAATATTAACATATGCAGTAATGTGGTCCCATGGAATTTCAAGGAAGAGCGTGTCATATCAATAAGTGTGTGTACACTCCTGATTGCCACGGTAAGGTTTGAAAGTTGTCAGTGTAATTGTATCGTATTGGCCATACATGCACTGCTGATTATGAGATCTGTAAATCAGATATCAGGCATTCACAAATGACATCTGTCCACATATCATCCCAGGTATGTGTCAGACAAACACATAGCGGCTGTGAGCAGCAGAGCAGACTTAACTGACACAGTAATACACATTCAGCAATGGTGTGTACACCTGTGAGGTATGGTGCACAGTACATGCCAGGGAGCTGAACAGGTGCACAGCAATACTGTGTACATGGATGCAGTGTGTTTCAGGGGAAGAGGCATCACCTACTAACACAGCCCATGCATCACACACATGTATACTGTTGCTAGCATGGATTGACTATAGCTGCACTGCATGCTGTTGAGTACCATATGTCATGCATATTGACAGATGGGTAATGGGAGGTCTGTGTGTAATATCTTCGTGCATCCTCACCTGTAAGTGTGTGTGTGTGTGTGTGGGAGTTGGGGTGGTTATTTTGTCTGTAAGTGCATTCTGGTGGAGTGGAGTGGGTTGATGTACGTAGGATGTGAGTGGGTATGTGTGTGTGTGTTTGTGTGTGTGTGTGTTTGTGTGTGTGTCCATGTATGCCCATGTGCAATTGTGGGGTTGTTCATACCTCTCGACTTCCCTTTGAAATCGTGCAGTACATGGAGATGGACAGACACATGAGACACCAGGATTACTTGTCTGACATGTAATCTCAGGACAGCTGATAGTATAATAAGATATGTAGCATGGAACATGCATTGGGAGGAAAACTAAACACCGGGTATACTGTTATAATTGCAATAAGCAGAAAGGTGAAAGAATACCCACGTATGCAGCACTACAGATGCACTGGGGAATTACTAGACAACACCAGTGAGTGTTTCTAAATATTACTGTTGTCCACATAATAAGTTACTACAGCAACACATTTTGCATCTACTGAGCAATAGTTACAAATGACAGTCCAGTGTGTGACATTATTGAGTGACTGTAGTAGCCCCTAACATATGTGTCTGGCCAAACCCAGGATGAACACTGGATGACAGCAGTGAGTCTTTGTAAAACCGACTCCAATCAAGTCAAATGGTAATGGAGTAACAGGTCATGTTTTGTGATCACTTGTCTAGGCAATTAGAATAATGATACATTAATGATTGGTATTAATGAGTGTAAGCTTCCAAGTCAGATGCAGGATGGGGAACTTAAGAGAATAAACTTGAGACAGTCTGTAAACTCCGGAACAGGTAAGTATTATGGTGGAATGTCAGGGTGTGTGTGTGTGTGTGTGTGTGTGTGTGTGTGTGTGTGTGTGTGTGTGTGTGTGTGTGTGTACTGTTAAACAATGATGTACAGGTCTTAAAGTGCATTTCTTGTTTTCCCCTCACAGGTGGTGAGGTGGGTCAGGGCCCCACCTGCAGCAATCTGATGTTGGTGTCCATACAGACACTAAAAATGATGATAGGTGTGTTGAGGTACAGGTGGGGTTGTCAGAGGCCAAAACTGCACCATCATTTCACATCCCCATTATCCACCCCATCCCCGCACACAGTCACAGTGCCTATAAGTGCCCCATCACCAGTGGCCATAGCAAATGGAAAGTTGGTGGTTGGTGGCAGTGCACAGGACAGTGTGGTATCTATGGCTGCTGTGTCTGGACACAGCAGCAATAGTGTCCGTCAGGGTACCACATAGGCAGATGTACAGGGGTGTTCATTGGATGGTTGCTGGTCATTGTGCCCCTGGCAGAAGTGCTACATCTGGTACCATCAGATGCATGTTTCAGGCTGTCATGGAGGTGCAAGAACATATGGAACGGTACACCAGACAGGGTCTGAGGCTGCAGAGGGCTACTTTTTCAGCTGTAACTGATAACATCCGTGATCTTACATCTGTCCTCTGTTATTTTACAGAGGTCATGGATAGACAGTGGGTTGAGATGGTGGGACTCATTGACCATGGATTGTCCATGCTACAGCATGTGGTGGGAGTGGTCAGATGGCCATGTGGATCTAGGCCAGCAACACCATCAGCTGGAGGTCAACGTGGATGTGCAAGGACACCAAGCCATTCCTGTAGTGGCAGTATCAGTCTCAGCACTGCAGGGGGGGCACTGTCCACACCACACCACAGGAGGCCATGTGCACATGGCCCTGGCCTGTCCCAGGAGGGACTTGGTTCCAGCAGACATATGTCATCATCAGGGGCGAGTACCATATCATGGCTTGTACCTGGATGTGCCTGTGGAAACCCTGGCAGACACAGTTCTCATGTTCATGGCCAGAGGCGGTGAACTGCACACCCTGCCAGGTATGGTCTGCAGCTGTCCAACAAACACCTGTATAGGGCAGCCACATGGTAGAACTGTGTGCATGCATACTCACATACAATACAAACACACCTAGGGCAATCCCATACCTACACACACCACATCACCATGGCCATATCAGTAATTAAAACCCCTCACTCATACACATGGTGTCAAACTTTTGGCTCAGCCTAAATCTCTGGCAAACCAACCACATACCATGTGCATATGATGACACCTGTGTCACATCCCTGTCATCCATAACATCAATGCAGGGACAGGCTAATATGGTTCTATTACACACAGTGACTGTACTACAGTGTATCAATGTACTGCTGTGTAACATGTTGTCAGCAGTAGAGTTTAATGCTTACATGTCAGGAAGTGTAGCTCTCCAGCCATGAAGCATTATAGCTGTTATTAACACTGAGTGATTGTGGTCTATATAATGTTATCCGTTTGTGTTGTAGGTGTCCATGTGTCAGCAGCATGATGGTCTGCTGTCATATCTCACAAGGGGTATGGCACTGTGGTGACACCTTGGTGTGCCATATCCTGGGTACAGGTGAACAAATGTCACAGGTCTGTATAACAGTTACTGCCTGTGCCACATGGCCGATAGGTCTGGGGGTGGTGTATACAGGTGAGTGCATGGTGGCTGCTGTTAGCAGCCCTTCTACAGTGGACAATGGTGGTTGTACTAGGTGGTACCCACCACGTGTTTGTGTATAACATGCACAGAGGCTTTGGTGTTGATGCACTACATAGGGAATACTGTTCACATGGATATATGTACCTGTGCAAGGAACCCATTGCAGCCTATGTACCTCCACCAAGCCAGACTATACACAATAACATATTGTAGAATAAGCAGTCTGCTAGTTTAATGTCATTGACGATGGTACCAGCAGGGTATATGTCTCCTTTCCCAATGTAATGCAATCCTCAACTTGGTAAACATATGTGTGCTGGTGTGGGTGGCACACACCTACCCTTTGGAGGATGAGAGGTGCTATAAAACTACAGATAGTGTGATAGACAACTACCTAACCTGTTAACATGAACTGTACAGTATTGCAGCCAGCTACATGGGAGGATACACTCAACAGTAACTACAATGATGTTGACTGTGTCCACAACAGCCACACCTACCTATATATACCAACACCAGTATCACTGCACACCTAAACAGTGGGGAAAGAGGCCATTTACACATCTAACACTAGTTGTGTTGGAATGTATGTCCACAGGATGATACCTGTGAAATGTTAGCATATGCCAGGCAGTTCTTGGACAGATGACCCCCTGGGACATATATATTCTGCAAACTGAAGTAGATCCCTCCACATACATGCACAATCTTACTTGGCAACACTGGGACTAGACCCCTACCTATGTATGTAGTGCTGCTGATGTGTGTGGCTTTAATTGCACACACCACACAGCTTTTAGGATGAGGTATATTCCAGGTTACATGTTACATGCAGAACATCCCCAGGCATGTACAGTATGGTAATGGGGATGTAATGGTTGTTTATAGACAATACATAGTGTGACATACCGTCATATACACATTGACAAACACATAACAGTCAGGCACACATCTGAGAGACCTGGGCCTACCAGTGCTAACTACCTTGTCAGTGTGTCCATTGTGTTATAGGTAGGTTTCACACAGCACATGCATAACTTGGCTGTATAGTGTTATTGTTTACCTATTTGGTTGATGGTGACAGTGGTCACTATACAGTGGTACATGGGACATGTACCAGGGGTACAATGATGTAAGGACAGTATACCCAGCACCCACACCCCACTGTGGATATTGTATGCACTGGAAGCCATGATGACACTCTGACATACCCATCATCACACATTGACCAGGACTGCAATATAACCCCTTGTCCATCCCAAGAGTGCTACTACAGGGATATGCAACTAATGCACATGCCACATGCATTGTATGGTGATGCATTGTCATGCCTCTCCTATGGTCAGCAACATCCCTATCCCTAATACTGTGTGGCAATGCATATTGTTATAGGAGTATGTGGCCTCAGAATGCTGTACCCTACATATATGCACACATGCACACATACACACACTTGCCAGAACTCAATGAGTATCCCATGCCTATCAACCCATTTGTACAACAGTGTTGTGCTAGTACTGCAAGGCCCAGGTAGCCCTTAGGGAGAAGAGCATAACAAGTTACATGTAATGTCCGGTACAGCAGCAGCCACATCTAACTTTGACAATGGAAGGTGAAGTGGATGTGAAGGGCCTCAGGGTATTCCCAACTACAGGTCTACAAACACACAGACACTGATATTCTTAATAATGCACATGTACACATTTGTCAGTACTGGGGTGCATCGGTGCAGGTGTTCTTAGGTTTGTACCAGGCTATTGTCCATGGAGAGATGGGAAGTGTAGGGGATGTGTGTACAGTGGTATCATGCCACCTGCTATGTGCCAGCAGGCCATCTATCAACAGACACCACTAGGGTGATCCTCAGGGTGAGAGTGACATGCATCAGCCAATCATCTGGATACATCTTGCAGAGGGCTGGTAAGGTGCTCCAGTTGACATGTATACAACATGTATTGCATAACATGGTTAGTGTCTGTCTTGGAAACCTGTACCCAAGCATGTTCTGTTGACTGTGGTAGTGTAGTTGAGGTATCCATGGCATGTGGTGCGTACAGGGTGTGGAGTCCTATCTGTGGCATTTATAACACAGCTGGGCAGACATGTCAGTGTCAGTCAAGCATAAATTGCCTGTAAGTATCCAAGATGGATACCTGACATCTGTACAGAGGACTGACAGACATCATCTAGCCAACTAGCTATGCATTAAGATGAATGTGTTGATAGGTAGATGTTTGACACTGATAGGTATGCCATTACTACATAATGGCAGCCCTCACTGACATGTGCTATACACACAGTAGTCTACAGTTATTTTCCACATGTCAGATCATTATCCAGTAGGAAATATTTAATGAGACACAGCTCACATGCCAGGAACACGACAGAGAGGACTCAGAGTCCTTCTTTGCATGCAGGGGTGTTTGTTTCCAGTATTGCAATTAGCAATCCACTCTTACTTGGGAAAGCACTGTCAACAGTAGTAACGTAATGATACACTACATGCCATTGTGACTGCATATAACCTGGGATACTACCCATGTATGTAACACATTCACATGGATAAGAGTGTTGTACAAGCCATATATACTCGTGTCCCAGACAGTACAATCACACCCCTTGCTACTGTAATAACAGCACACAGACGCATGTTATGTACATGGCATGGCATACACTTATTACCAATGTCATTACCCTGCTATGTTATCAGACAGGAATCTGAGCACTGGTTACCAGGGATGAGCCATGCTTAACAAATGTCAGCATTGCTGGCAATATAACAGCTAAGCACAT
>NC_056726.1:1381308745-1381363745 GCF_019279795.1 Protopterus annectens | reverse complement strand
AACTCTGTTAAACCAACATTACTCCAAATGCAGAAGACCAAAACTTACATTCTGTAGTCATGTCTGGAACATCCCCCTCCTGTTTGTTGACCTGTCTCCACAGTGTATGTTGTTAGAGGTATATCCCACTACCATCTGTAATGCTGTTTGCCAAACACCGACATGAAGTCCTGCTCACAGTGAATGAAAAGGGCCAACACCCACATGATGTTCCTAGTTATAGGAGTGTGTTTCCATGCAATTGGCTATGACAATGTTACCACAGCTGTTCCACATGCAATCAGCTAGTGGGGGACTGCAATTCATGCACAGGCCATCAGCTGATCATGAGCATCACTCACAAAACACAAGCTGCTGCCTAAGCAACGGAGGTGTACTTCTCCACATCCACCAGAGAGGGAGTGAGACAGACAGACAGAGACAAAGTAAGACAGGGGGGGGTAGGAGAGTAAAATATAAGCATATTTGTGTCATACACTTACCAGTACAGTGTATCAAATCCCTGCCTGTCTATGTACTTCTATTACATGCCTATGTAGTTATTGCATGCACCACAGAGCTTACACACTGGGGAGCTCTCCAAAGGTATATTTGATGGTGAGTGACATCAGCAACAGTGATAAAGGAGGGATAAGGTAGGTATAGTACATGTGCCTGTCCACAAGAACAGGTGTCAAGGATGAGACAGCCACACTCTCTCAGGGACTCACACACATTATCACAATTGACAGGGTCAGGATTAGACTTCCTAACTAACTAGTTTGCCACACTACATTAATACGTAGGTATCACATGCACCACAGAGGTTATCAGGCTGATATATGGGTAAAAGGTATGTCAAGGTGTCTGACATCAGAAGGCATGCTTCAGTAGGTCAATGGGAGGTGTAGTGAGTGTGACTGGCATCCACAATCATTATAGTCCACACACAGACACAGACACAGGTTTGCCAGTACTGACATGCATGGGTGCATTGCTTCACAGATGTGTAGTGGTTGACTTTGCCAGAAGGCAGTACAAGGCTAGGCAAAGGGAATACCTTGGCATTGGGCCACATGAGAATGGTCTGCAGTGTGGCTCAGGGGTGTAGTGTCTGGATTGGCCCACACAGGTGGGTATTGTATTCACCATCCACTCATCTGGGTTACTATTGTGGGTGGCCAGTGCTGTGTAATGCTTGCCATGTATGTGTTCTATATTCCATAACCTGGATGGTGTCTGTGATGTGCACACTTCCCACATGCATGTTTTGTGACATGTGGAAGTGTACCTGGGGTGTCTGGGGCATGTTGTGTATCAGATTGTTATCATCAGATGTGCCATTCCCGACCTCATGTGGTGAGAACTGGCAATGGAAACCAGATTGACCCTACACCTACATTGACAGCATGATACAGGTATTCACTGGTGTCAGTGGCATCTGTCCATACAGGTCATGTGTATAAGGCATGGTATGTCCTTTGTGGGTTACATTTGCTGACTCTACAGTTGTTGCAGGTATCCAGTGGGGAACATAGCAAAGGAGCACTGTATGCAATGATTTGCCTATTGTAGGGATGGGACAGGGTGTCATGTCCACTGTAGTCCACTGCAATCACACCATGGTTACTATCTGTGGGCATTATACAGAGAACTACCAACATAGTGGTTGTTGCCTAGCCAAGTGTGTTTGTGTATGAGACATGGGTGGAGAGTTTTTTCTGGGTAATACAAGGGTTGTCTATATTGTTCCCCAAGCCATGATGTCACATGTAGGGGTATGGATTGTCTACCTCAGCTTCTCTGCTGTTTGACATCTGTTATCCTTGTAAGGTGGACATTGTGACATAAAATAGGCCCACCATATAAGGAATTTGCAAAATCCTCTCCACAATGAGTCCTGTTATTACACACTTATAGCTACCTCCAGACAGGATACTAATGATAAACACACACACATACACACACACAAACACACCATGTCTCACAGTTGCCATGTCTGGGATTAGATCTCCTACTCAACTAGTACATCACACTACAGCATTACGCAGTTAGAGCACATACCATGGAGCTTACTGAGCTACTCTTTCTCGAAAAGTGTATTTCAAAGTGAATGACATCAGCAGGCTTGCCAGAGTAGGGCAATGGAAGTTGTAGTGACTATGAATGGCCTCAAAAGCATTGACCCCTACACAGACAAACAAACACACACAAATTTACAGTTGCCATGTCTGGAATTAGAACTCCTGCCTAACTAGGTGCATCGCACTACAGCATTATGCAGTTATAGCACATGCCATAGAGCTTACTGACCTACTACTTTCCCAAAGGTGTATTTCAAAGTGAATGACATCAGCAGGCTTGCCAATGTAGAGCAATGGAAGTTGTAGTGACTGTGAATGGCCTCAAAAGCATTGATCCCTTCACAGACACACACACACACACACACACACACACACACACACACACACACACACACACACACACACACACACACACACACACACACACACACACACACACACACACACACACACACACAGAGTTTTACAGTTGCCATGTCTGGGATTTGAACTCCTACCTAACTAGCATATCACACTACAGCATTATGCAGTTATAGCACACGCCGCAGAGTTTACTGGGCTATTTCTTCCCCCAAATGTGTATTTCAAAGTGAATGACATCAGCAGGCTTGCCAAGGTTGGGCAATGGAAAGTGTAGGTCATAGGTTCATAGGTTTATAGGTTGGTACTAAGCTATCAGCCCTAGGGCCTATACATGCCTACCCATGGCAATTCCCTGGCTATGTCTTCCCACAATATTTACTTACCTGTACCCCTGTCTAGCAGGGCGACTAACATGATCCCTGGGGTCAACTTCCTATCTCCCATCCAATCATCAAGGTTCCTTTTGAAGAGTGCCAAAGAGGCACTCTGCTTGACATGTATGGACAGTCGATTCCTGAGTCTGGGGAGTGACTGGGTCAGGAACACATCTCTCTAGTATGTATTGTTCATTGTGATGACAAGGTTTGGATCCCTGGAGAGTGCAGCTGTGAGGGATTTGGATATCTTTAAGCATAGCATATCCAACAGCTCTGGGTATGACATAGCACTGTATGTTAAGCAGAGATCACCTCTGAGTACACGATATGTGACAGAGTATAGCTGGATGATTTTCAGATAGTCAGCATAGTGCATCTGCTTTAGGTCTGTGATTCTTTTAGTGAGGTATGTCTGCAGCTTTTCTAGTCATTGCAGATGCCTTGTGAGGTACATACCAAACAAGCTGTTGTAGTCTGTACTGAGTCTACTGAGAGATGACTACAGTGAGACAATGGCCTCCTTTTTCCTGGAAGTAAAGCCATTAGTGATGAGGTGTGCCACATATCTGGATTTCCTGACTGTTGTGGTGATGTGGTTATCAAAGGTGAGGCCACTGTCCACATGTGTCCCTAAGTCTCTTATCACACTTTAGGTGTTTAGTGTACTGCCACTTATGTGGTACTTCACGGGTACAGGTCCCTTCCCAAAGGGGATAACTATGCATTTCTTGGCATTGAGCTTGAGGCCATGGCTCAGGCAGCAAGCATCTCTTTCTGCAAGGCCTTCCTGTAGAATATCCACATCACATGGGGATTCAATATTGGCTCCCAGTGTGCAGTCATCTGCGACCTTTGTTAGCCAGAGTCCCTTATTGTTGGCCTGTACTTCAGAACAGTAGATGCCAAACAAGAGCGGTCCCAGGACTGAAGCCTGAGGTACTCCAACTGTCACTTGTCTGGGGCTAGATTTGGTGTCACCTACTTTTACAGTGTGGGTTCTGTCAGTGCAGCTGTTGGCAGCCCATCGAGTGATGTAAGGATTAATGGCCATCTTGGTATGTTTATCTATGATTCCAGACTAGGGGATGGTGCCGAAAGCCTTGGCGAGGTCCGGATAGGCTGTGCGAACCACCTTACCCTCATCCACAGCTCTGGAGACTGATTCAAACATGTCAGTCAGGTTCAGGAGACATGATCGTCCCTTCACAAACCCAACCTGGGTGGGGTCCAGTGTTTGCAGGTTGCCGATGTCTTTGTTTATATGTTCCATGATAATACATTCCATGGCCTTTCAGATCAGGCACATCATACTGCTGGGGCTGTAGTTCCCAGGATCCAAGGTGGATCCCCCCTTGTGGACTGGGATAACTGTAGCTGTGTGCCATGCAGTGGTCATGATGCCTGAGGTGTGGGTATTATTAGACATGGCAAGTAGGTGAAGTGCCAGTTCATTTTGTAGTTCATGTAGTACACAGTCCGGGATGTTGTCTGGTCCCATGGATGCTGTTTTCTTAGCTCTGGAGATTGTGGTTTTACCTGTGTGGCCATTATTTCCGGAATCTGGTAATCTTTCAGTGTTGAGATGGGCCCTTTAGGGGGTGGGAAGGGGGTGCAGTTGGCACTTAATCTAGCTGCCAGGATATTGGCAATATCCTTGGGAGCAGTATATTTAATACCATCCTGTTGTACCTCAGAGCATTGCCATTTATATTTCTGACATAGCTATGGAACGGCTTGCAGTTGTCTTTGGCATCTTTGGCTATATTATGTTGGTAACTAGCTTTGGAGGATGTTATGAGAGATCTCAGCTTCTTACTGAGGCTGGTAAGGGAGTATTTGGCATCCTGGAAATTGCCTCTTTTCTGCAACAGTTTCTTACTTTTGTTGTACAGTATGTTTATGGCAGGGGCCCACCACATTGGCTTCTTTTTCTTGGTGGGGAGCGTCTTGGTTCTATATTGGATGGCACGATTCATGCACGAGTGGATGTGCTTGTACAGTGCCTTAGTGTAGGATTCAGCAGTCGTCCTTTCAGTTCCCATCTTCATGGGTGTCGTGACGTTAGTCACGTCTGACATGTGTAGCATGACGTTGGCTTTGGAGATGTGTGTTGCGGAAGTTTCTTTACTGGGGTGTGGGGGAGGGATGTGGAAGTTAAAGGTGATTAGCTTATGGGCAGACCTGACCACTGACAGGGTGACCATAGGTGTAGAGCATTGATTAGGTCTAGAGGGGGGGGGGCTGTTCTACATAGCCATCAACCACAGGCCTTAGCACAGCCTTTTTTGTGTTTGTCTATGCCTGTCATGCTGGCTGAGGCTGTTGTTGGGTATGTGAGCCTCCCTGACTGGCATGTGTGTGTCATATGGACACACATTTGGTCCACCACAATTCCTGCAGTGGGTTTTGTCACCTTGTCTAGTAATGGCTACTATGGTGATGCCAGTATTTGTTACAGATTTCATGCTGCCACTATAGGTGTCTGCTATCTGCTGACATCCCATTCAGCCACCCGATTCCCTTGCATACTCACATCCATACCATAGATACAAGTAACAAAACATACTACTCCATTCAGCAATTGATAGGGAGAGTGACTTACCTTGTGGCTGTGCCAGTATTGAGGATAGTGCTGGAGGACTGACTATGTCAGATGCACATAGTACACTCCCTATACATGGTTAAGCACAGGTAGTGTAATGTTTGGCATCCCTTTTACTGTATGTGTGAGTCAGAGAGAGAGGTGTCATTCCATGGGTTCTGAGTGTGTCAGTGTATGTGCTATGCGTTGCCTCTCTGCCAAGGCCTGGGAATACTGGGCATGCCTCCTTCTGTCTACTGGGGAAGGCTCAGGTTGTTCCTCCTCTGAGTCACTCTGTGCCTGTGCAGGCCTTGGTAATGGTGGGGGGCTGTGTGGTCTTGCCCCATGCTGTTCCTGCTGCAGCTGTTTCTGCAGGATCATATTGTGTAGCATGGCACATACAAAGATAATGTGGGTACATGTAGCTGATGAGTACTTCAAGGCTCCACCAGATATGTCCAGGCACCAGAACCATGACTTGAGCATCCCAAACACACACTCTATTATGATTCTGGTTTGTGCGTGTGCCTCATTATAGAGTTCTTGTTTGGGTCTGTGTGCATTTCTGATGGGTGTCATCAGCCATGGCTCCGGTGTGTAACCAGCATCCCCCACTAGGTGGCCATAAGAGATATCCCCATTGGCAAATCTCTGGTACAGTTGCATCATATACCAGATGTGGGAGTCATGATAGCTTCCAGGGCAGCCAGCACACACATTCATTATAATGCCCTGAGCATCACACATGACCTGGCAGTTGATGGAGGGGAAGCCCTTGCGGTTGATGTAGCCCCCTACCCCGCTCACCAGTTGGAGCTTTGATGTCTATGTGTGTGCAGTCTATAGCACCCACTACCTCAGGGTATTCTGCTATTTGGTGGAAGAGATGCATATTGCTGGTCAACTCCTCATGGCTGTCGTGGAAATATACATGGTCACCGGCATGTGCTGACATGGCATCCAGGAACTGGTGGAGTACCCTGGATGCTGATGCCTGTGAGATCCCCATGATATCTCCAGTTGGCCTTTGGAAGGTACCTGTGGCTAGTATTCTTAGGCCTACATATACCTTGGTATCCACTAGGATGGGTTCCCCTCTGTTGGTTCTGTGTGTGAGGCATGGCCGGCACAGCTCAACAATTTGCTGTAGGAGGTCCCTGTTCACCCTATAGCACTCCACCATCTCCAGCTCATGTAGCCCTTGGTAGGTTACCCTGGGTCTGTACACTCTTCTCCTTCTCCTCACTGTGGGTTAGTCATCAACATTCTCATCCTCACCACCCTCATGCTCTTCCACATGTTGGTTTATGACAGCTAATGCAGCCCCTATCATTTTGTTGCTTTTGTTTGGTAAAATTTCCACACTTGTGTACACCAGCGGTGTAGAGTTTGTGGGAAAAAACAGAGGGAAAGGTGTTTGCATTGTTTATAGTAGTGTACTGGGCTGGGCTGCTGCCTGTATAATTGGCTGATTCTGATACATTTCACCTGCCAGCTATGCTAGTTCTCCTTGATTACCTTCCTAGTGCTGTTTTACCTTCCCATTGCCTTCCTGTTTAAGCCCAGGGGCACACCGCACAAACAAAGTGCTAGATGTGCATGGAGCTGCTATTTCCTACTTTACTTTTCTTTTTTTTCTTTAAAAAAAGGTGAGCGGCATGCACATCTGCTTAGGCAATATAAAGAGTGCTTGGCAGCTTCAGACACACCCCCTTGCTTAGCTCTGCTAAGCTAAAGGCAAACCAGAGCTACAGGGCTCCAATAAGCTTACAGTATGCCTGACGCACCAAACTATGATGTCAGCTAACTCTTAGGCTTGCACCATGGTCTTCCTGCACCTACACGGTTGGGTGCAGGCTAGCCATGAGGGGGAATCTGGGATTCAGTATAATTCCCCTAATTTGCATAGGATTGCCTGCTAATGCCTAGTTACAAGTCTGACACTGGGCCTTCCCTCTTGGCAACCCCTATTCACTGGCCATGTTGTCTTCTGCCTGCCATTGAGTATAATGGCAAAACTGTGATTTTGCATAGAATACTCTTTTCAAGGTTTTTTTGGGCCAATCCCATTTGCGCACCACTGCCCTATGCTTAAAAGGCTGAAATTGGCCAAAAAAAAATAAATAAAAGTTATTATTTTTTTTATTTTTGCAACTGTTTTCCATGCCAATGGCCGTATATTTGGCCATTGGCATGCTTTACACGTTATCGACACCCTTTATTTGGAGCTGTCATGGCTCCGTTTTGTAGTCTGGCCGGCTGTCAGCTTCCAGGCCGGCTGACAGCTTCCAGGATTGCAAATTCACCTCATTTACATGGTTTTTACCTGCAAATGGAGTAATTTGCATACAGGAGCTGTGTCCGTGCAGAAATAGTACAGTAGCACTCGTGCAGGTCCCGGGAGCTTGCACCTGGATCTCAATGCACCCATATTGCCTCCAGCAGCTCCTGCACTATTCCTGCATACCGTGCAGAGCTT
The DNA here is from genome assembly GCF_019279795.1 of Protopterus annectens. Classification (NCBI taxonomy): domain Eukaryota; kingdom Metazoa; phylum Chordata; order Ceratodontiformes; family Protopteridae; genus Protopterus; species Protopterus annectens. The sequence goes on along the minus strand of NC_056726.1, from coordinate 1,381,355,882 downwards.
GTTGCATCCCAGGGATGTTCTCCTGTCAGTGAATGCTTCCATCATGTTGCTGCAAAAGCTAAGCACTTCCTTACTTGTTAGTTGCCTTTTACAGATTTTAGGCATTGAAAACCATCCATTGCAGAATGCACAACAATTTACAACCATTATAATAAAAGTAAACAGATTGGTGATGAGGGATTGTTTCTAATTTAATGAAAACAGATGAGAATGAAATGTATTATTATATGCTTGTATGATTTCAAAGAACTGTACACTGCATTCCCTTCATCTGTCCTTAGTTTTGCAGAATGTTCCAGATTCTTGTCTCATATTTTTGCCCTGTCCTTGTAAAAACTTTTAATTTTCTGGTAAATAACTAAGGATTACACTGAAGTAAGAATGACATATGTTAGAATTTTATACTTATTGTTGTTTAGAAAAGCAATGCTATTGCAAAACATTTTGTTTTTTAAATGTTTTAATTTAATTAATATTTTAAAAAATCTCTGATTTTGGCCCTTTGTCCCACAATTATTTTTGGCTTTAAAAAGTTGAGAGCTGTTATACAGAGTGAAATATGGCTTTTCCTTCTGTACACATATTTTGAGACACCTGACACATTGCAATTTGTGAACAATCAACAAAACAAATAAAACAAGCACTATCGTCTTGGTCTGGTGCTCTTTCATTCTGCTTTTATTTTTACTGTAAATGCATAGCTCTTACCTCATCATGTGTGTGTTTGTGTGTGTGTGTGTGTGTGTGTGTGTGTGTGTGTGTGTGTGTGTGTGTGTGTGTGTGTGTGTATATATATATATATATATATATATATATATATATATATATATATATATATATATATATATATATATATATATATATATATACACAAACACACAAACACACACATACACACACACACACACACACACACACACACACACACACACACACACACACACACACACACACAGAGCTCTACTGTGTATGATAAAACCACCCTAATGTTGAATGTAAAACACAGACACAATAAGTTTGACCATATACAATAGTAGAAAAAAAACAATAATATTGAGGCAGGAAAACGATTTCCTCACCCAATATTAAAACTACCCCTCCTCCTCCAGAACACTAACCTCAAATTTGTCTGAATAGTGGCAGTGTTATGGGAAGGTTTTAATGTCATTAAGATGGAGGGTTATTGTTGGGAGAAGGGGCAGCGTTTGGGTTAGTGCTATCTTTCATTACTGAAGAGGGCGGGGGGGGCTCCATAAGAGATATCAGGAATGTACATATGGGCTATTTAGGAAGGACCCTGGCATCACTGCTACATATGACTATAGTGTTCTCTAATCTAGAGCCAAGCATACTGTAGAGTTAAGCCAAATTGGCTTAAAAGGCAATCTAATAGCAAGGCTGAAATGTCTAAAATCCTGTAAAATTATTTGTTAAAATGTTGCTTGGAATTTGTCAGCAAACCTGGAAAACATGATAGTGGCTGCTTTACTGAAAAAGTTAATTTATATTCCAATCTCAAAATGAACAAGGCTGAAGTCTGCACAAATTATAGAATAATTGGACTTTTTCACATGCTAGCAAGGAAATTCTGAAGATCCAGAAGCTAGGCTTTAGTAATATGTGGACAGAGAACTTCCAGGCATCCAGACTGGGTATAAATGGGGCAGAAATGCCAAAGATCATATTGCCAACATCCTCTGTATAACAGAAATCAAGGGAGATCCAGAAAAATAGTTCTTCTGGCTTTTTCCTGGTTAGGGGTCACCACAGCAGATCACCTGTCTGCTCATGATTAGCAGTGGAGTTTTTACACTGTTGAGTTGCCAGCCCAGCACCCAACCTTCCACAGAAGGCACGCACACCTAGGGCCAATTTAGAGTGTCCAGTCCACCTACAACATGTCTTTGGGAGGAAACTGGAGCACCCAGAAGAAACCCACAACCACAGGGAGAACATGCAGACTCTGCACCAAAGACATCCCAGCTGAGAATTGAACTGGAGAGCCTCTTGCTGGGAGGCAGCAACACTAACTTTTGCACCACTGCGGCAGCATGTATGTGATGCAGTATGTATCTGTCCAAACATATTACTGAAATTGAGAGATACTGGATATTTATTAATTACGTTAAAGCCTTTTACTGAGCATACAATAAAAACTGTGGCATGTTCTTTAAAACTGAGAAGAAAGTCATGTTATTTGCCTTCTAAGGCAAATGTATGCAGAATAAGCAGCTGTTAGAGCACAACACTCAATAACTCAGTTCAGGATTGGGAAGGGACTGCAACAAGGCTGTATATTGTCAATCCACTTATTTCAGTTATACTGTGAATATTAATGTAAAATACAATATAATAATGTAATGTAATAATATATAATATGCAATATATGTACTGTTATATGTAATATATAAAATAATAAGATATAATATAATGCAATAATACATAATATAATAATATGGGATAGGTGAATCAGATGACACAATCATAATTGCTTTGAGAACAATTAACAACCTCAGATATGCAGATGTGCCATTCTGATGTTTGAAAATGAAGAAATCTTAACGAGCTACTGTAGGTGATGATAATGATAACTGAAAGTGCAAAAGAGAGCTTGTGAATCAACATCCAAAAAAGTATGTTGTTTAATACTTTACATTCTTTGCTCAAATATTTGCACTTAGATGATGTAGAACTGAAGCAATGACAGATTTTATTTTCTTGGGTGCTAAGATATCTGTACACCAAACAAATCATTGCTTTTGGACTGTGGCATTGGAAAAAAAAACAACTAAGAATTCCTTGGAGTGCAAGTTCAAGAAAATAATCCCAGATAGTTCACTGGAAAGTCTGATAGCAAAATTAAAACCCAAATACTTTGGCTACAAAATGCAAAGACAACATTTCCTAGAGAAAGTTACTAATGATGAGAAGATTCAAAGGCAACAGGTGAAAGGATGATAGAGGCTAAAATGGATATGCTGTGTTTTTAACAAATGGTTATAATTTTGCATGCTCTTAAAAGTGTATTGTTGATAGACAGGCCTGGTGTGTTAAAATCGTTAAGATCACTAAAATGACTAAACAACAATAGATTATCCACAGAACTGCATGTTTATTTTGTCTGTACCTTGAATATGTAAGTCATGTAATATGTCATTGTTGCTTATGTGAATGTATGCCTTAAATATGCTACCCTGACTTTATCTTGCTTTTGTTTATGAGTCATGTCTGAAAAATGGGCCTCGCTCACTAGGGTACCTTGTGCGGTAATCCATGTATTATCTCACAGCTGTTTCTTTGTACATATGCCTTAATCATGCTATTTTGTCTTTTGCCTTTACATTATTTCTGTTTCAGAGTAGCTGCTGAAAATGGACCTTGTCCAGTAGGGCTTACTTGGTCTACAAAATGTAACTAAATAAATAAGTATAAAATTACTGTAATGGCAGTGCTGTAGTATTGTGCATGCATGAGAAATTGTGAGAGTGTGTGTGTGTGTGTGTGTGTGTGTGTGTGTGTGTGTGTGTGTGTGTGTGTGTGTGTATGTGTGTGCGAGCGCGTGTGTCTGTGTAATCCACATTGCAGAGAAGTGAAATGTGTTACCTATTTGGAGGTTATAAACAGTTAAAAAGTATCTAATATCACAGATGTATTTATTTTTTTTTTTCTTTTAATTTCCTCATGCAATGTAATTGAAGAAGGGAATAGCTCTTTTACATATGCACGTTTTGCATTAATTTTTAATGAAACAATGTAATTTGTTCCTCGTGAAATCTTTGTGTTACATTAGAAAATAACTTCCAAAGTCAAGGAGAATATAAACGTCACTAAAATATTTTACATAGATGTTAATTTAATTAAAAAATTAGTCCCCCGGATTCTCAAAAGCTTGCACGGAGTGTAAGATGAGTGCAGGAGCTCAGGCAGGCAATATGTCTGCCGTGCGATCCAGGAACAGCCGGCAGGGGTGTGCACGAGAACTCCAGCACAAATCCTGCATGGACTAAGCCCTGGTATGCAAATCACCTCATTTGCAGGAGAAATCCTTGCAAATGAGGTGATTCTGCCATCCAGGAAGCTTGCAATAGTCTGTGCAAGACTAGTGCAATCTGTAGAAATGTACTCGGTTAGTAACTGAGTACATTTCTGCAAATTCCAAAATGGAGCTATGACAGCTCCAAATAAAGGCTGCCTATCATTGAGGAAGCATGCCAATGGCCAAGTATAAGGCCATTGGCATTGCAAACTGTTAAAGAAATAGAAAAATCAACTTTTAATTTTTTTTTGCCGATCTCGGCTGTTTATGCATAGGGCAGCTGCACGCAAACAGGATCGGGGGAAGCTAAGAAAATAAACTGAAAATGAGCATTCTAACTAAAATCAGTACTCTGCCATGCAAGTCAATGGCAGGCAGAAGACAACCTGGCCAATGAGCAGTGGTTGCTAAGGGGGGAGGCTCAGTGTGGGACATGTAACTATGCATTAGCAGGCAATACCATGCAAATGAGGGGAAGGATAGTGAATCCCAGATTTTCCAAGGGTGTGAGACAGGTCCCAAGAGTGTAAGAGTATAAACAGACTAAGATATAGGTGACATCATGGTGGGGGTGTCAGGCATACTGTAAGTGGATTGGAGCCCTGTGGCTCGGGACTGCTTCTAGCTTAGCACAGCTAAGCTAGAGGTGTGTCCAAACTGCCTAGTGCTCTTTACAAAGTGTAAGCGGGTGTGCGTGCCATGCACCAGGTCTTACAGGACAAAAAAGGAAGTTAAACCAGGAAATTGCAGCTCTGTGCACATTTGAACACTCTGTGCAGTGCGCACACAAGCTTAAACAGGGTGGCAATGGGAAGGGAAAACAGCAGTAGAAAGGTAATCAAGGAGAACTAGCTTAGTTGGCAGGTCAAATGTATCAGAATCAGCCAATTATACAGACAACAGACCAGCACTGCCCAGAACACTACTATAAACTAAACAAACACCTTCCCCTCTGGTTTTCCACACTGTACACCACTGGTGTATACATGTGGGGCAATTTTAACAAACAAACCTACAAAATGAGAAGGGCTGCAGCAGGCAACATAGAATATCATGTGCAAGAGGCTGAGGGTGGTGAGGATGTGAATGCTGCTGAGCAACACACAGTGAGGAGATGGAGAAGAGTGTACAGACCCAGGGTAACCTACCAAGGGCTACATGAGCTGGAGATAGTGGAGCGCTATAGGGTGGACAGGGACCTCCTACAGCAAATTGTTGAGCTGTGCTGGCCATGCCTCACACACAGAACTAACAGAGGGGAACCCATCCCAGTGGATACCAAGGCATGTGTAGGCCTAAGTATACTAGGTACCTTCCAAAGGCCAACTGGGGATATGTTGGGGATTTCACAGGCATCAGCATCCAGGGTACTCCACCAGTTCCTGGATGCCATGTCAGCACATGTCGGTGAACACGTATATTTCCCCATCACCCGTGAGGCGTTGGCCAGCAATATGCGTCTCTTCCAGCAAATAGAATACCCTGAGGTAGTGGGTGCAATAGACTGAATGCCCATATGCATTAAAGCACCACCAGGTGAGCAGGGTAGGATCAACATCAACCGCAAGGGCTTCCCCTACATCAACTGTCAGGTCGTGTGTGATGCCCAGGGCATAACAATGAATGTGTGTGCTGGCTTCCCTGGAAGCTACCACAATTCCCACATCTGGCATCTACCGCAGCTGTACCAGCCATTTGCCAATGGGGACATCCCACACGGTCACCTAGTGGGGGATGCTGGATACACACTGGAGCCATGGCTGATGACACCCATCAGAAATGCACACACACCCGAACAAGAACTCCATAATGAGGCACACACACAAACACGAATCATAATAGAGCATGTGTTTGGGATGCTCAAGTCATGGCTCTGGTGCCTCGACACATATGGTGGAGCCTTGCAGTACTCACCAACTACATGTACCCAAATTGTCCTTGTATTTGCTATGCTACACAATATGATCCTACGGAAACAGCTGCAGCAGGAACAGCATGGGTCAGGGCCACACAGACCCCCACCAGTGCCAAGGCCTGCACAGGCACAGAATGACTCAGAGGCAGAACAACCTGAGCCTGCCCAGTAGGCAGAAGGAGGCATGCCCAGTATGCCCTGGCCTTGGCAAAGAGGCAATGCATAGCACATGCACTGACACAGTAGGGACCCAGGGAATGACACCTCTCTCCGACTTGCACATACAGAAAAAGAGATGCCAAACATGACACTACCTGTGCTCAACCATGTATAGGGAGTGTACTATGTGCATCCAACATTGGCAGCCCTGCAGCACCACCATCAATACTGGGACACCCACAAGGTAATTGACTCACACATGCTGGTTGGGGGGGCATACCCAACAACAGTCACAGCCAGCAGGATTGGTGTAGACAAACACAAACAAATGCTGTACTATGGCCTCTGAATGAGCCCTATGGGTAACCCCTCCCCCACAGGCCTACTCAGACAGACTACAGCAGGCCAGGCAGTTGGATATAAGTTGTGAAGGTTAGGAAGTCAGAAACTAATATGTAGGTAGTTAAAGCTAAGATCTGTAGTACAGTACACTGGTATGCCTCTAGCCAGCACGATAGGTAAGTCCACAGACTGAATGGTGTACCCGACATATCAGTACAGTCCTAGCAAATGTGCAAAAGTGTCAGGTGTGCCCCACCATCCTACTTACACTTATAGTAACAGACAGGTGTCCCCCCCCACCCCTTTGTAGAAATGTAGAAACAGTCAGGTCCCCCCCCCCCACTATGCAGAAATGTAGCAACAGTCATTGCCAAATGACCGATGTATATCCTGTAGACACAGCATGCTACCTGTCGGTGTACAACACAAAGGTCAGCACCGCAGTACAAACTACCTGGACTTGATCCACACATGCAATATAGATGGCCATATTGGGCATGCTCACACACTTAGATGAATGAAAGCAATGTCAGTCAACAACATACTGAAAGGTCATACTGGGCATGCTCACACACTTAAACACATGAAGGCCCTGTCTGAAATCACCAGTGGACCAGACATATCTGGCAGTTGCAGTTCTTATTGCAGACACATGTCAGTATGCACCACTCCTGCCAAGCACACACAGTAGATGGGAATACAGACATATATGTAAGGACAACACACTATAATAAGCCAAAGGTAGATGGATATAGATGTGTGGAAGAGGGTGACCGTGACAAGGAGCCATCTGGTCCTGTCCCACCCAGCACACAGCCAAAGGGCCCCAAACACATGAGGTGCAGGTGTCACTCACTGCAGATACTAGCTACCAGTATCTGTCAGCATGACAGACTATATGGTGCACGTGCCAAATGTGCAACATGACTGTACAAGGAAGTAGTCACCTAGTATCTGTATACACGTACCTGTGACATATGACCTTGTGTGTGCCTGCATGTGACATGACAACCCCTACATGAATGGGTTATGGCCCATGCAAAAACCCCCTTCCCATAGCAGTATCATGGCAAGCCTGCTGAGGTCATCCAATGTGAAATACACATTTGGAAGAGCTGAAGCTCAGTAATGGTACATCCCACAACTGCATACTGCTATAGTGGTAAACTAGTTAGATAGTAGTTCTAATCCCAGACTTGGCAACTGTATTTGTGTGTGTTTCCCTCTGATTGTGTAGAGAGAAATTCTTTTTAGGCTACTCTCACTCCGTATAATTCATATACTCACCTTTGACAAGGCTGCTGATGTCTCTCACCTAGCAATACACCTCTGGGAATATCATAGCCCAGTAATAAGTTCATAGGTTCATAGGTTCATAGGTTGGTACTAGGCTATTGGCCCTAAGGCCTATGCAAGCCTAGCCATAACAATTCCCTGGAAATTTCTTCCCACAATATTTACTTCTCTGGGCCCCTGTCTAGCAGGGCAACTGACATGATCCCCGGGGTGAATTTCCTATCTCCCATCCAATCATCAAGGTTCCTTTTGAAGAGGGCCAATGAGGCGCTCTGCTTAACATGTATGGGCAGTCTATTCCAGAGTATGGGGAGTCTCTGGGTCAGGAACCTATCCATCCAGCATGTTTTGTTCATTGTGATGATAAGGTTTAGATCCCTGGAGCATGTGGCTCTGAGGGATTGGGATTTCTTTAAGTGGAGCATGTCCAACAGCTCAAGGTTTGACATGGCCTTGTATGTTAAACAGAGATCGCCTCTGAGTAGACGATATGCCACAGAGTATAGCTGGAGCTTTTTTAGATGGTCAGCATATGGCATCCGCTTTAGGCCTGTGATTCTTTTAGTGAGGCATTTCTGTGGCCTTTCTAGCTGTTGCAGATGTCTTGTGAGGTACATACCAAATGGGTCATTATACTCTATAATGGGTCTAATGAGGGATGAGTACAATGGGACAATGACCTCTTTTTTTCTGGATGAAAAGCCCTTAGTGATGAGGTGTGCCACATAGAAGGATTTCCTGACTGTTGTGGCAATGTGGTTATCGAAAGTGCGACCACTGTCCACTTGTGTCCCTAAGTCTCATCACACTTTCAATGTTTAGTGTCCTGCCATCTATGTGGTAGTTCATGGGTACATGTTTTTTTCCATAGGGGATAACTATATATTTCTTGGCATTAAGCTTGAGCCCATGGCTCTGGCACCAGGCATCTGGTTCTGTAAGACCCTTTTGCAGAATATCCACATCATTTTGGGATTCAGTAATGGCTCCCAGTTTGCAGTCATCTGCAAACTTTGTTAGCCAGAGTCCCTTAGTGTTGGCCTGTACTTCAGAGAAGTAGATGCCAAACAAGAGTGGTCCCAGGACTGAACCCTGAGGTACTCCACTTGTCACTTGCCTGGAGCTGGATTTGGAGTCGGCTACTTTTACAGTCTGGGTTCTGTCAGTAAGCCAGTTGTCAACCCATCGAGTGACATAGGGATTTATGCCCAGCTTAGTAAGTTTATCTATGATTCCAGAGTGGGGGATGGTGTCAAGTCCTTGTTGAGGTCCAGATAGGCTGTGTGAACCGCCTTACCCTCGTCCACAGCTCTGGAGACCGATTCGAAGAAGTCAATCAGATTCAGGAAACAAGATCGGCCCTTCACAAACCCAAACTGGGAGGGGTCCAGTGTTTGAAGGTTGCCAATGTCTTTGTTTATAAGTTCCATGATAATGTGTTCCATGCCCTTGCAGATCAGGCTTGCCAGACTGATGGGACGATAGTTCCCAGGATCCAAGGTGGATCCTCCCTTGTAGAGCGGGATAACTGTAGCTGTGTGCCACTCAGTGGGCACGAAGCCTAAGGTGAGGCTATGATTAAACATGACACTTAGGTGGGGTGCCAATTCATTTTGTAGTTCATGTATTACACATCCTGGGATGTCATCTGGTCCCATGGATGCTGTATTCTTAGCTTTGGAGAGTGCTATTTCTACCTGTGTGGCTGTGATTATTGGAATTTGGCAATCTTTTGGTATTGAGATGGGCCCTTTAGGGGGTGAGAGGGGGGTGAAATTGGCACTAAATCGATCTGCCAGGATATTGGCAATATCCCTGGGATCAGTATATTTAATGCCATTCTGTTGTAGCTCAGAGCAGATCTGAGCATTGCCATTTAGATTCTTGACATAACTATAGAATGGCTTGTGGTTGTCTTTGGAATGTTTGGCAATTTTATTTTCATAACTTGCTTTTGAGGATTTTATGAGGGATCTCAGCTTCTTACTGAGGCTGGTGAGGGAGGTTTTTGCATCCTGGGATTTTACTCTTTCTGCAACAGTTTCTTCCTTCTGTTGTATAGTTTGTTTATAGCAGGGAACCACCAGATCGGCTTCCTTTTTTTGGAGAAGAGCATCTTGGTTCTATTTGGGATGGCACGCTTCATGCATGAGTGGATGTGCTCGTACAGTGCCTTAGTGTAGGATTCTGCAGTCGAACTTCCAGATCCCATCTGCGTGGGTGTTGTGAAGTTTGTCACTTCTGACTTCAGTAGCATGAAGTTGGCTTTGGAGAAGTTTTTTAAGGAGGTTTCCTTACTGAGGGGGTGGGGGTGAGATGTGGATGTCAAGGGTGATTTGCTTATGGTCAGGCCTGACCAATGGATGGGGTGGCCACTGGTGTGGAGCATCTATCTCCCATGTTGGTAATGATCAGGTCTAGGATATTGGAGCCCCTGGTGGGACAATGGATTAGTTGTTCCAGGGTGTTGGAATTTATGAATTCCAAGAACCATTGGGAAAAGGAGTTGGTACCCGAGTAGTTTTCCCAATTAACGGCAGGGTAGTTGAAATCACCCAGTATTAGGGTGTTTGGTTGTATCTTAATATTTTCCAGTATGTTTAGGAAGGTGCAGTGAGAATCTTGGGGTATGGTGGGGGATCTGTAGCAAGCTACAATTTGGATTGCAGTCTTACCTAGTGTTAGTTGCACCTATAGAATTTCAGATGCATTGTATTGGGCAACTAGCCTGGAGGTGTGAATATCCTTGGTGAATATGGATGCACCTCCACCTTTAGTGTTTCGGTCTTGGTTTTGTGGCCGAAAAGTGTGGTAAGAATTGTAGCCTGGTATTGGAGGGGTGCTCTCTAGAGCCTTGAACCAGGTCTCAGTCACTGCACACATATCAATGTTCTCCATTTTTAGGAGTGCCTTGAGAGAGTGCATTTTGAGGTTTAGACTTCTAGCATTGAGTAGCAATACCTTCAGATTTTGCATGCTTGTATCTGTTATGGTGGTGGTTTTACCCTTTGAACCTTGCCTAAAAAAGGCACTATAAGGGTGGCAAGAGCTTTAGCCGGTAACCTGAATCCCATGGGTGACAGATGCAGACCATCTCTGGTGAAGCATCTTGGTTTGTCGATCATGTCTTCCCAGGCAGACAAATACTGGATCCCCTTTGAATGACACCAGAAGCTTAGCCAATTGTTGAAGTCACTCATTTTGTCCTTATACTGTGGTATCATTCTGGGCAAAGGCAGAATGCTACTCAGGGCTATGGTCATACCTGCCTGGGTTACATGATCCAAGAGCTCTTCTATGTCTCTTTTCATGTAGTCCAGGGAGGTACATCTCAAGTCATTCACTGACAGAGTCGTATTTGTACTTGTTGTGGAGTGACTTGAGTGCATATGTTATGTGGCGGATCCTGGCACCTGACAGGCAGCTGACTGTAATTTTCTCGTTGTTCAGCCTGGTGAGTGGGACATCAGTGTGCCTGACTATAGAGTCACCTATGACTAAAGTGTTGGGTACATTGTCTTGCCTTAGGGGCTGTTGGGTGGCACACTGGTGTTGTGAGCTATGTGTCATTTTGGTTGTGACTGGTGTTTGCTTGAGTTTTGGCTTCGTAGGTCCTTGTTGCTTGGGCAGGTTAATGTTAACGGCCTCCTCATATGAGGGTTTAGTGTTGCTATGTGTGGGTGTTCATGGTGTGGGTTTTGAAGGGCTATGAGTTGCTAGAGGTGTAATGCAGGTGTTAACCTTCTCCTCTTGATTGTCTAGCACAATCTTGACCAGAGAGAGCTTTGCTTCCAGTTTGGCTATGTAAGTGCATCTCTCGCAGGTCGTAGTGTTGGGTGGTAGGAGGAGAGGACTGTCTGTGTACATGAGGCAGTTGCTGCATTGCCCCAGTATGCCCAGATTCACCAGGTGGACAGGAGAAATCACTGGAAGCTGACCCTTGGACATGCCTGTTTAGGTGCTTTTATGTAAAGTTTAAGAGCTGTTTTCCCTTACCTTTGCAAGGTACTTTGCAATTGTAGGCTGTTTAGTGCCTATGATTAATTTCCCCTTATTGACAAGGAGAGCTGAGTGCTTGTATCATTTTCAGGCGTCCTAGTGTTTTCCAGCAGGTGCTAGAGCAAGTGCTAGTCACAGGGGTTCAGATTTTAGTGCTACTTCTGAGAAACCAGCTAGTTTTAAGGGAAAATTTGAAGAGCAGACTTTCTGGCACCTGGAATAGTTTAACTGTAGCCTCGTAGTGTTGCATGATGTGAAAAATGTGCAAACACGTGCGTTTTTAAGCCAGAAAGTTGAAAGGGATAGAAATCAGCCCAAATAGGCTAATAAAATTACAATTTCAGAGCTGGAAACTACTCCCCTAGTGTTAGATAGGCAGTACAATGCTCACCAGTCCCACTGGTAGGCAGTAGGACTTCCCTCTACCACAGCAAGGTCTGGATAGCTCTGAGCACAGAAAATAAAGTCCTGAGACAAGCAAAGCCTGGGGTATGGATTGGCTAGAAAAGGTTAGAAACGAGCAAACAAGATAGTATATATATATATATATATATATATATATATATATATATATATATATATATATATTTTTTTGTTGTTGAAACAGGCTAAACAATACAATAATACAGTAAATAAACACAGAAAAGGTTAACACACTTGAGTGTGTAGTCCTAAACAGTAAATTAGGTTTACCCCGGGAATCATCTCTGTGTCACTGCTGGACAGAGGCACAACAAACTAATGGGCACATTATTTCTAACATAAGGGGTGGCGGAAGCCACATAACTTTGGGCTAGGCTTATAAATGCCTTAGGGCAGATAGCCTAGTATAAACCTATGAACCTATGAACCTAAAATGCAATTAAAACTCTACAAAATTAGCAATTTAAAACTTTTTAAATGAAGCAAGGCAAGTGCACAACTGAAAAACGATTTAAGAGGCAGTAACACAGCAGAATAAGTAGCTAGTCTACATATACAGAGAAGTCTATATATACAGAAAAGCAGCTAAAATGCACAAACCCTTTAGATGCAGTGCAACCATAGCACATCCTGTACTGTGTACTGCTGTAGTGTGATAAAGTAGTTAGGAAGGTGTTCTAATCCTAGACCTGGCTGCTATGTGAATCTGTTTGTCTAACTGAATAGAGAGCAATGCCTTTTTAGGCCACTCACACTCCGTACAATTCATATACTCAACTTTGGCAAGGCTGCTGATGTCACTCACCTAGAAATACAACTCTGGGAATTTTATACCTAGTAATCCCTGTAGCGTGTCCTGTAACTGTGTGCTGCTGTAGTAGGATAAAGTAGTTAGGTAGGTGTTCTAACCACAGACCTGGCAACTGTGTTGCTGTGTGAATCAGTGTGTCAGTGTGTGGCTGACTGAGTAAAGAACAATGCTTTTTAGGCCACTCACACTCCGTATAATTCATATACTCAACTTTGGCAAGGCTGCTGATGTCATTCACTTGGAAATACAACTCTGGGAAAGCAATCACCTAGTAATCCCTGTAGTGCATCCTATAGCTGCATACTGCTGTAGTGTGATAACGTTGTTAGGTAGGTGTTCTAACCCCAGCCCTGACAACTGTGTGTGTATGAGTAGAGAGTAATGCTTTTTAGCCCACTCACACTCCGTACAATTCATATACTCAACTTTGGCTAGGCTGCTGTTGTCACTCACCTGGAAATACAACTCTGGGAAAACAATAGCCTAGTAACCCCTATAGCACGTCCTATAACTGCATACTGCTGTAGGGCAGTAAGGTAGGTGTTCTAGCCCCAGATCTGACAACTGTGTATGTGTCTGCCTCTGAGTAATGCAATGCTTTTTAGGCCATTCACACTTCGTACAATTCATATACTCAACTTTGGCAAGGTTGTTGTTGTCACTCACTTGTTAATACAACTCTGGGAAAATAATAGCCTAGTAATCCCTGTAGCGCATCCTATAACTGTGTCCTGTTGTAATATGATAAAGTAGTTAAGTAGGTGTTTTAACCCCAGACTTGGCAACTGTGTGTGTATGATGTCACTCACCTTGAAAGAGACCTGTGGGAAAGTCATAGCCCAGTAATCTCTGTAATACATACTGCTGTGGTGTGATTTAGAACCGTAGTAGGGTTCCATCTCCACCCATAACAGTTCTGGATATTTTGTGTGTGTTGCAATGTCTGTGTATGGAGCAATGCATCATAGGCTACTCACTTGCAGTACATTTCAAATGCCCTACTTTGCCAATCCTGCTGATGTCATTTATTGTGAAGTAAACTTTGGGGGGATCGTTCTTTAGTAATCCCTGTGGTGTGGCCTATAACTTCTCCATGCTGTAATGTGATATAGACCTTGGTCAGGTGTTCTATACCCACACATGTCAGGTGTGAATGTTTTGAGTGTGCCTCACTGTCTGTGTAGAGAGCAATGCATTTTAAGCTAGTCACTTGCAGTACAGTTGAAATGCCCTACTTTGGTAAACCTGTTGATGTCAATCAATGTGAAATACACCTTTGGGGAGCAATGTCTTTAGTAATCCCTGTGATGCATCCCATAACAGCTCCATGCTGTAGTGTGATATAGACCTTGGTTAGTGGTTCTATACCCACACATCAGTTGTGCATGTTTTGTGTGTGTCTCACTGTCTGTGTAGGGATTAATGCATTTTAGGCTAGTCACTTGCATTACAGTTGAAATGCCCTACTTTGGTAATCCTGCTGATGTCATTCACTGTGAAATACACCTTTGGGGAAAACATACTCCTGTAATGTCTGTGGTACGTACTATAACTGCACACTACTGTAGTGTAATAAACAGGTTAGGTAGGGTTTCTACTCCCAGACATAACAGGTGTGTGTTTGTAACTCGTATCCTGTGTAGAGGTGAGTGTGGGCAATGTGGAGGGGGTTTTGCTTATTTCTATTATGGTGGCCCTACTATATATCACAATGTCAACAATACAGGGATAACATATGTAAATTAGCTGGGAGGCTGGGGTGCAAATCCATACCCATATATGTGACATCAAGGCCAGCCAATCCAAGTTAGCAACCCCACTATGACCTAGAGCACACACTCAACACATGTGCCATATGAACACACATGCCTAGGCAGCAGCCAACATGTGGGTAGTACACTGCATATTGGCCACTGATAGTAGCTATGCAGTGATAGCAGTGGGCTACAGAGGGCATGTCACCCTGCCCATCTGTCCAATATGCACGTACATGCAGACAGTGCACCTCTACCATGTTTCCCAATGGACACCTGCACCACCTGTGATGCCTTCACATATGACTCACAACAGACATACCATGCCTGACAACATGCCCTGTATTGACAGAAGACACTGACATCAGGGAATACTGCTGGCATGCCATCAATGTAGGTGAAGGGTAAACCTGCTGCCCATTACCAGTTCCTGCCACAGGTGGGCAAGATAGGCACATCTGATGATAATCTGTGTTCACAACATGGGCCAGACTCCCCAGGTACAGTTCCAGATGTCACTGTACATACATGTGGGAGGTGTGCACATCCCAGACACCATCCATGTCATGGACTAAGGAACACATACATGGCATGTGGTGTACAGCACTGGCCACACACAATAGTCACCCAGGTACTTGAAAACAACACAACCAACTATTACTCGTGAACACAAAAAAGACAGTGAAACTTGCAGATGTTCACCTTTTCCAAAACTTTCGCTGTCTTTTTTGTGTTCAATAGTCACCCAGGTGACCGGATGGGGAATGAAATACCCACCTGTGTGGGCAAATGCAGTAACTACAGGCCTGAGCCACAATGGAGACCATTGTCATGTGGCCTGTTGCCAAGGTATACCCATCACCTACCCTTGTACAGCCTACTGGCACAGTTGACCACCACAAACCCATGTAGACATCATGCACCCATGCATGCCAGAACTGGCACCCTGTGTGTTTGTGTGTGTGTATTGTATGGTGCGTATGTCCACATCCACTACAACCCCCCAAGGCATACTGAAGCATGCTGTCCGATGTCTGACATCTCCTCATACTCTTTGCCCATATAGCCTCCATATGACCTGTGTGGTGCATGTGATACCTGCACATTGATGTGTTGTGGCCATCCCACTAGTGATGAGTTGCACTCCTGACCCTGCCAAGTGTGTCAATGTAAGTGGGTCCCTGTGTGAGTGTGCCTGTGTTGATGCTGGCACCTGTTCATGCAGACAGGCATGTGTACAACACCTACCATATATCTACCGTATCCCTGTTGCAGATGTCACTCACCCTCACATATATGTTCTGAGTGCTCCATACCAGGTAACCCATGTGGTGCATCCAATAACAGCATCGAACTGCAATAGCACTACATAGTTATCAGGGGTTTGATACCCTGTGCTGGTAGGTGTGTGACACAAACATGCTTCAGTTTTACAATCCCACCCCTCCCTGACATGTATTTGCCTCTGTCTGCCTCCCCCACTCCATCTCTGGTGGATGTGGAGACCCACACCTGCCTTGCTTAGGCAGCAGCATGTGTATTTTACATGATGCTCATGATCAGCTGATGACCTCTGCATGAATTGCAGCCCTCCCCCAGCTGATTCCATGTGGAACAGCTGTGGTAACAATCCCATAGCCAATTGCATGGAAACACACTCCAATACCTAGGAACATCATGGTGGTGTTGGGACTTTTCAGCCACTGTGAGCAGGAACTAGATCTGTTGTTTGGCAAACAGCATTGCAGATGGATTGTGGATTTACCTCTAACAACATACACTGTGGAAAGATGGCAACAAACAGGAGGGGGATGTGCCTGACCTGACTACAGACTGTAAGTGCTGCTATACTGCATTTGGAGTAACGTTGGTTTAATAGTGTTTGGATATGCCTGTCGTACATGTAGTAATACCTGCCATGTCAGTTCCATGTATATGAGGAACCCCCATCTGCAAGGTCATCTGCAGACTGGGCAGTGTTGTGCCTATGGTTTCATGTGTTAGCCACAGTGCATCTATCTGTGGAATGCAGAAGGTAGTGTGAGGATTGCAGTCTGTAGATGGTGAAGGCCGTGACAGTTACTGACATCATATCCCTCATAGGACATATGTTGCAACAACCACCGTTACAATGGAAAATATACAAGGTTATCACAGCAAGATGTCTATACTGGCCCTGTGTATGTGCTGTCAGCCACTCCACTGTCAACCTTTGTACATATGGTGTGCATGAAGTGGTGCATATGTGCTGTACACCATAAATAGTGTCATCATATCTGATAACAAGCCAGTGATATATCAGATTGCTACACATGTCATGTACAGTAGGGGTTATATTTCATGACATAAGCTGGACATTCTGCAGATGTTTGTACAGTACTGAAGTCTGTGTAGTGATAGTCAATGTCGGCAGTGTGTGCATTTTTAATATGTACTTTAGCCTGTGTACAGACTCTGGTAGATGTCATTGTTCTAGCTCCCCTTCTATCAGATGTTACATGCTGCCCCACTGTATGGTGCCACTTTGCCGTACATGTTTGTAGGGCCAAACACACACACATGTCCCATACCACAGACAGCCATCAGACCAAACTGTGTAGCAGCCCAGTATATGTAGGGACATTCTGTGAGTGGCACATATGAGGATGGTGTAGAACAGATAGTCCATATACTGTAATATTATGCTAACTTACCATATGTGGCTGGGGCTGTATTCACATTGGTTGTGGTTATGCACTGTCACACAGGTGTATCTTACCCTGTGCTGTGACATAGCTGTTGAGCCTGCTATATATGCAGGCACATGTGCATTCCCCCATACGAGATGTAGGCCAGTGTTGATCCAGTCTGCCTGTAGCCTGCACAGTGCATTGTTACATGCCTAGCAGCTTAATATACTTAACCAGTGGGATGTCATGTGCAGATACTTGCCAGATGTACTGCTGCTGGGCCTTCCTTAAATGTCATGTAAGTCAGACAGAGCAGTGGGATGCTGTACAGATGTATGTCAATATCTAGTGGGTGGTATGTGTCCATGGAACCCCTGTACCAGCAGCCACTATGTGTCAGGCCAGACAGGAGTGTGTGAATCCAACACCTATGGTGTCAAATGTATACCAGTCATTATTTGTTATACCCATCTCCATGGCTGTCTACATCCATACTGTCAGGCCTGGTACACATGTGGTGCATTAAGGGAATATGTGTATACCTTTGGACTGTACAGGGTGTGTCTGAAGTTCCATATATAGTGGCTAATATCTCTGCTGCACTCCACAGGGGCATTACATGCTAGCAGCGGTACTTTACAATGATTTCCTTTGGATGTCTGTCAGTAGCCAATGGCACACATGTTATAAGCAGATGTCAGCATCCACACACACCATGTCTGTGAAGACAATCCCAATGACAGCAGCAACAGTCTAGTAATATACCTGCTATACATACCTGACATCCCCTTGCACTATGACATTGGGACTATAGGGGCTGGGGTTCGGCTACACTCCATGTCCAGGACATATGGTGGGAATTTATGTACATATACCTATCCAGATAGCTATATATATATATATATATATATATATATATATATATATATATATAAAATGACACGTGTACTACATTCAATTACCACTGTCATGGCAACCACCCACTATAAATCCCTACAGCATGTGGGCGTGGCCCCTTTATATTTCCTGTGTGATGGACATCCTTCCTGTGCGTGGACATCAGTGATACAGACAGCAGGTAGCAATACCTCTTACAGGAGAACCTGCACACTCAGAGCAGCCACATATTTGTAGGAGGATCAGGAACTACAGACAGAGTGTGAGTAGAGTTGTTTTATGCTTTGCATAATACTGGTGTTACAGGATGTGTGTGTGTACATACTAGTGTACCATGGAATGCAGTCTGTCTGCACAGCTCAGTACTGTGGGCCTATCCTCTTGCTGGACAGAGGTATGGCTATCATGTGTTGTCCGTCCACCACACAGGTCCTGTGTCAGATATTACACTGGCAGTGTGTGCGTGTTGCATGCTATCACTACATGGCTACATCCATTTCTATTACTAACCTCAATTTCCTGACTAAGGGTATGTTGCAGACTATCCTGTAACACCAGCACCTTGCGTATTGTATGGCAACAGTGTTCCACATATGTGCCTGTGTTACAGCCTCTGTCCTCCAGCTACATACCAAGCTTTGCACATATGTCATGCTGTTGGGGATTGTTCTGTAGTGGGCTGTGAGTATATCACACTGCCATTGCTGCCATTAGTCCACTGCTGTTGTAACCCCCACACATACAGTGGGGCTGGGGCCATATATGTGTGGGAGTTACCTACACAACATGAGTGCCCTTATGCACTGCAGAGGCCAGTGTATGTAACAGTGATATATGGGCCTGTATTAATGAGTCTAAGTGGGGACCACCTTAAATGACCTAGGCTGTTACAAAATGTGGGGGTATCAGGGGTGAGCTGCCACAATATCTGGATGTACAGTACCATATACTCCACCTATAATGACATTACTTACATGACCTGGGGTACTGCAAGCCTACTGCCTCCTGCCATACAGACTGTTCTGTTTGTTATGCCTTGTTATGTACCAGTTACAACCCATTTGATCACAAAACGTCTTTACCTCCTATGGAGTTTGTACAGAGAGTAGGTAGAGGCTGCTGAACTACATACCTGCAGTACATACTGTTGATTGTGTGGCACCCTGTGGCCCAGTCTGTCTTCACTATTGTACATTTTGAAGGGCTTAGCCTGGACAGCAACAGCTGTGAACCTTTCCAGACTACTGTATTAGTGTAACTGTTTCACAGTTGCAGTACTCTGTTTATATGGTTGTCAGTATCTAAACAGCTATATGACATAGCATATTGAACTGTTATAGTACACAATTAAAGGATTCCCATTTTTGCAAACTTGTCTGTGGAGTCTTTCCTATGACCTATCTATGGGTATATGTTGCAGGCAACGATTGACATTAGTATGTGTGGCCCATACAGTGTCCAGTTGTTCAGGTGTTAACTGTAGGCATAGTGGCTGTTCCAGATTGTGTACACCTTCTATATATGTATCTTACTGTACATATATCTGCATGTGTATGTGTAGTCACATGTATGTATCTGTATATATATATATATATATATATATATATATATATATATATATATATATATATCTGTATCTGCATATCTGTGTCTGTGTATCTGTATCCTGGGGATGTTGATGGCTTCCACATATTACATGTCCTATGGGAAGCAGACTGTAAGTGGTAGTGTATTGCAGGGCGCATGTGTTTGGCTGTGTGGGGGATGCCCAAGGATATCCTTGTAGTTTTCACAACATTCTTAGTCACTGCAGTAATCTTTCCCTTACATGTATTACTATACTACAGAATGGCCTTATATTGTACAATGGTATGTTTATAGATTATTATATGCGTGACCTGTGTCTTACATACATGCATGACAGGCTGCAGGTGTTAATGCAATATATGTTGAGAATTGTTGTCATACACTTTGGGTGAGGTGCTAGATTGACAGGTTTGTTTTCATATACATTTTCTGACTATGTAATATGACAGTACACGGTGCTATCAGGGAATTGATGTAAACTGTTTGACTGTTTTCTATCTTAAATCTCCCTAACTAGTATGATATGCCTGACCTCTTGGCACTTCCAACATTGTTATGCAGGATGTCATACTCATTTTATCTGCATACCACTGTGTGGGTGACACTGCTTAAGATACAACAGTACTATTTATAGTATGGAACAGATTGCAAACATATGAGAGAAGAGTAAACAGAAGCACTCCAGGGGTTATACCTTTATTCACAGACTATTAACACATTTATTTCTACTGGTACAACACTTTCTAAGGCTCTTATATTCTTTGTTATGACAGTACATGCAGACTGATTACTAACCTGCCTCACAATGCAGCCTTTGCAGCCTAGCATCATGGGCTTGCTGGTTCACAGCCCGCTCATTTGCAGCTGTCAGAGAAATGCATTGATATTTAGCCATACCTATCCATAGTATACACAAGCTAGGCAATTATTTACTACTTAGTAGAATGTCTACTTACTCAGTACTGGGACATTGGTCATCTGCTGAGACTCATGGATCCACTGTTCCAGGACACCACCCTCTGCTGCTTCAGGTCAGCATGGTGGTACCTAAACTGCTCACCAGTCCGGGGGATACCTGTGGCACTGGTGAGGTCATGGGCAAGACTATCCCAGGCCTCCGTTTTGTACTCCGAGCCCTGGTACTGGCCCTGCAGTAGTCTCTGATCATCGTGTTTTACCAGGAGCCATACCATAAATTTTGACTCTTGGATGCCCCAGCGTTGCACTCTGAATCGAGTGCCTTCACCCACACCAGCCATTCTGCTTGCAGTAGAACGCTACAAACAATTATGAGATGTATTCCCACCTGTGGGGTTTAAATACGGCCATTTTCCCGCACTTTGCCAAGATTGGCCAGTTTTGAAAAGGCTAAGCTATGGGCACACCTGCTTACATAAGGTTGGCACTGTTTAAAGAGGTATACCACTAGGCAGATTGAATTGGCTCCCCAACACATTGCTTACACTTACTAACATGAGCTGTGCTGCAGTTAGCATTGCTTCATAGTTGATTATCACTATATTTGCCATTTGGCAATGATTTATTCTTCATTACAGGTTATATATGTGTCTGGTATCCGTGATTCATGTGTACATACACTGTATGGGGACCTGGGGACTTCTACACTTTATTGCAATAACACCTCAAATCTATGCTTACTGCAGTACTCCAGTTCACATATTTATGTTATGTAGCAGATTATACCACATCACACTGTACATAGATTCAGTTTGCATGGTTGGTTTGATTTTCCTGTGGTGAGGATTAGTTTGTTGATACCTCATTCAAATCTATTGCTATGATGGTTTAGTGGTTAACTACTGTGACTATAATGTACAGGGTCATGAGTTTGGGTGTTGCAGAGGCAGTTTTTGTTTTGTTGCTGGGCAGAACATGGGCCATTGGATCCAGAGTGATTAAGGCACTTTAAAGCAGTTGTCAGTGGGTCTGCGTGGGTTTGCATGATGGTAAGCACTGCTAACCTTTGGTTACAGTTTCTTACACTCAGTTAGCTTCTACTTTGCTTAATCTGTGTAGGCGATGCTTACCCCCATGCAAACACACTTAAACACACTTACTACTGCTTATTTGTGCTTATACCTGCTTACTAGTGCCTTATTCATTATGACACTGACACTTCACATGTGCATTTAATGCAGTACTTCAGTTCACATTTAAATGTTATTATGTAGGTTATACGGCAATACTTTGTTAAAATATGCTCATATACAGATTTCACATGGAAAATGATATGTGCTGCAGTGGGATTTGAACTGGGAATGCCCATTTGTTAGGCAGATGCTCTAATCACTACACTACTGCTGTGCTATTTCATTTATATATATGTTCCTTGTTATCCTCTTCAGCCTTTACAGTTGCTTTAACCGTAGCTAAGAGATGGGCAAACCCACGCACCTATGGTTAGCTGTACTCGGGGTTTTAAAAAAATAAATAACAGGGTTAATGCATTTTATTTAAATATACTGTTGCTATATGGGGACTGTTGGTGGGGATATGTAAACATCTATGAGCAGTCTCGCTCATTTATTTATGCATTCTTCTGTTCTACTTTGCAGGGGTGTGTTTATTCTGAGAGCTCTGCTCTCAGACACACCCCCTGCACTCGTCCACACTCCGTGTAGCATTAGGAGTTCAGGCGGCGCGCCTTCATTAATATGCATGGTGCGCTGCTGTCCTCCTCTTAAACTGCCACTTCCATGCAGGACTAGATTAGTCCTGCACGGAAGATTAGTAAATCCGGGGGAATGTTTATTATAGTATCTGGTATTACATTGCATTGTATATAGTTATGATTCACTGTGCGTGGTTGTATGCATAAATATATCTGTGTATACATTTTGTAAAATGTGCAAATAAACAATCTTTAAATGTGAATGCAGCTTGCAGTATGTATCTGTCTAAACATATTACTCAGATTGAGAGATACCAGTGATTCCTAAGTAAAAAGATCAGTGGCCTCAAGAACTTTAGTTACCCAGACAGAATTGGCAGCCATCTCCTTGTATTCAGTTTCTCTCCTACCTGGCAATTTGAGTCTAGCATTTAAAGTCCCAAAAAATCTGACCCTCACTGACCTCCTATTCCTTCATAGAACAAATGACTCCTGAAGTACCTGGCTAAAAGATTAAACCTTGATCAAGAGATAACTAGGACAGATTAGCATGATCGATTCATATCCTCATCTATTTTCCGCCTCTGAAAAAAAAAACTTGCACCACAAGTCACGTACAGTAACATCATTGTCACCTTAAAGGTAAACCTAGATGATTGGATGGGTGGTACAAAATTTTCTCCTGTCTTTCTTGTTTTGTTGCGTTAAGGCTGGGGGGAACTTCTGAATATGGTCTATTGGTTAATCATGTTATAGTCTCTAAACTAACTGTCTGGCATTTTTTAATTATATAGCACTTATTCCAGTATTAACACCAACAGAAAGAATTGAAAAAACTTTAACAGATATCCCTCCTGCTGTAATGAGCAGTGTTCTTTTATAATCTAGTAAACTTTTCTATAAAGTTCTCCCACCAAAAACAGGAGTAATACCAAAGATTGTCAGCAAATAAAGGCAATGTTACAGTATTCTAAATTCTACAGTATTCCACATTTGGCAGTACTAGCTGATTATATTGCTCAAGCTCAACCAAGTCCTAAAGCCTACAGTCTGTGAAGCTTGCCAAGCTGTCAAATGCCAAGCTGCCTACAGGACCAGTACTGCTACCCCGACCTTGTGAAGACATCCCCAGATTGGCAAAGGATCAATGCTCCCTGACCAGGAAAGAACATGGTGGGGCTGCTTCTAAGGACTCTAGACCTGTGAAAAAATGAACAGAAATGGGCAAGACAGAAAATAAAGGACAAAGAAATGCATAATTAGGAAAAAACAGAGAGTGACAAACAACAGTTATTTTTTTATTTTCATTAACATTTTATTCAGATAAAGGGAACATTCTAGAAAATGGTTCTAGAAATATAGGAACAATAAGTACATTGTTATGAAGTGGATGAAGTGGTGGCGATTTTCACATTTGCAATCTATTCATCCTAATGTTATATTCAGGTATGACATAAGAAATGGTAATACAATTCATATTTCTGCCTGATATGAGTTTTGCTACAGTTGTGTACAGAAGGTACTCGGCTTCTGCTATCTTAATGAATTAATTACTTTTGCATTTATAGTTAGAAAATAAATAAGACATATAAAAAAACTCATCGACTTTCCTTTATAAATTTAAATAATTATTTATTTTAACATACAAGCAACCTCAATAAGATTTTTAAGGTTCCCTCTTTCTTGATCTTGATTATAATTAATCTTCTCTTCAGCTGCACATAGAACACATAAAGGATGGCTGTCTAACTGCCTCAGATATGTTATTCAATATTTCTGACATGATTAAGTTTACTATTCAGAAAGGCATTTAAGCTATTGTTGCACTTGCAGGGCTTGTGATTAGGTTTATAGGAGGATGATCAAATATTTTGTCTTCATGGTCTTATGAATGTATTCTTATGTATCCAGTCAGGAAAAAGGCACATTCTTTGACTATTGTTTTCATGGCAAACTGTCTTTGAATGATATTGAGATATAAGAGGTCCACTGGTAGGTGATTAAAAAAAACGGAGAAAAACAGAGGAGGCAAGATGGATCCTGGGATATACTTTTCAGTTTGGTGGAGGAAGGAGAGAACAGTGATCCACTTTGGAAAGGGGCAATGCATACATTACTCATATATGCTAAGCCAACACCCTACACATATTACTAACATATTACTAAATACCCTTTCCTTATCAGCATCAAATGCTAATATATGGGATTTTTAGTAGACTAGAATATATGTCAATGTTTTGTGACTTCATATTAGTAGTATTTCAGTGTTTTGTGCATTCAAATCTCAGACAGTTTCCACCTCACCACCATGGCCAAAAAGGGAAAATAACTTAGTTATACCCAAACCACCACGAAAACACTGGAAGTTTTTATTGTACAGTGAGCTTTCTTTCTGTTTCAGCAGACTTTAGCAGAATGAATTCATGGCATGCATTGTACGATTTTACATTCTTAAAACTAATCACTTTAATTAAATAATAACTTTATCAAATTATATACTGATACAATTGTTAAAACACCATAACTTGATCTTAGAATGCATGTGTGACAATATTTGAGCTATAACTACTGTGAGCAAACCTTTCAAAGTCTTTTTGCAAGATTTTTGAATTAATCCAAATTTAATGGTGGTACAAAGGCCCAAAATCGAGGACAATTTTATACATTACACCCTAGAGCTGTGCATCACAGTGTAACCTCCCAGATTGTTCAACAGTTTAGCAGTTGTGTTGGCATTATCACCCCCAGCTCCCACCACATCTGAGGGGTGAGCAATTTGTTCACAACACAAACATTAGTTTAGAATTTTTGATCCTTCATATTTTGATATTTCCTTACAGTGCATATGGATACATTTTTTGTTATTTTTCTATGATGCTGGTTATGGCAGTCTACAGTTAAAGTAATCATCATTGGTTCATATGGTTTGTTTCATTGCATACTGGACAAAACACTACAGATTTCTCACTTAACTTGGTCTAAAATCTCACCTGTTTGTTTTATTCCCCCATTAAGTCTCAATTTCCATGATAGGACCTTGTTTGTTAGTCTTGCCCTGCATTTTTACCTTTAAACTCTTTCTTCTGCAAAGTTAATGCATCATAAGGAACTCCATCTTAAATTGAATGTGCATGCCTACAAAGGAAAGCATAGTGAGCCTTGAACCACCATTTTTTTTTAACCAAGAAATTTCATTTGGGCGTTAAAACCACTTTTCATCAAAGGCTTGTGGAGAAGGCTCCACTAACACATTTAAATTAAGTTGTACTTGTATGTATGTTAAAATAAACAGCTGTAGGCACTGTAATAGGTTCATAGGTAGGTTGCCTGGTGAAATAATTCATTGTACATCAGGGAAGTGCTTCTGCATACATGGTCAGACTGTCACAGCATGTTTGGGTGGGATGAAAGGCTGCGTGACATACATTATATTGTTGATTTTTGGCATAGCTCACCCACATATGTTGGACAAAATTGCTGCGTTTTCACTGCTGTGCCTTATTCTATTTCTATTTGCATATTTCTGACTTTGTCATTTCTGTTTATGATTATACTCAGTTTTTGGCTCAGTGACATAAATGTTATTACATGCGCAAAAGTACCAGCATGGAGCAACCATATATTGTGGGCAATATTCCCGACTCTGTCAGTCATGTGTGGAAGGGTTCAGTAATATCTAAGTGTTCTACTATTTGACTGAATGATTCAGGTCTTCTCCTTACTGATGATACTGAGTCTGTGTTACATAGCTGCACAATGTAATATAATGAATGCCTACTCAACAGGTTATGTGCAGCAATTATTACCTGTGTCTCAGCATGCATACCTTGTATGAATGCAATGTAGGTCATTATCACATTAACAATAAGTGCAGTTACAATGTAGCACTGAGTCATTATCACTTTTCAGGTAAAAGTCTCAGCAGCTGTCAGTGTGATTCACATAAGTAGAAGTCATTATCGCATGGCTAAATGCACATGCTAGATTGTTTTTTTCTCTACTTGTAGTAATTGCAAGCCACCCCGACACACTAGTTTTGTCTGTCACTTGTACAGTTTCGAGAAATGTAACAAATATATGATGCAAAATCTGGAAAGTCTGTGAAATCCTCAACATTTATTTATTTATTTATTTTACATTTGTTGACCAGGATAGTCCGACTGAAATCATGTCCATTTTCAGCGGAGGCTCGGGGAGAAAAGCTCCAAGACAAACAGCAACAATTAAAATAAAAATGAAGACACTTTACAGATTTGATATTTACAAAGACAGAATTACAATTTCACTGGTAAGAGTTAACCTCTGGATAAAGTCAGGAGAGAAAGAAGATTAACAGTAACTTGACTAAGAATTTATTTATATATGAGGTATGAGTTACCCAGGCTTGTTACAGTGGCAAAGACAGTTTAGAGCCAGATGTTGTTTGAGTCTGGTTTTAAATTGAGTTAGAGAGGAGAGCAATGTAATTTCAGCTGGCAGTAGGTTTCAGACTCTGCCATAGTGTTTGCAAAGAGGAAGTCACCAGCGACATTGCTAGTTTTGATAGTTTGAATTAGTAGTTTGTTTGAGGATCGAAGTAGTCTTTGAATTGTTATAGGGGGTAATAATATTTTTAAGGGCAGGTGTATTACCTGGATTTAGGAGGATTTTCTTGGCCACAACCAGAAGGTTAAATTGGATAAGACTGGGAAGTTCTAGCCACTCAAGTTGTTTAAGGTTGGTGCAGTGGTGTGTTCTAAAAGGCAGGCCAGTGGCAAGCCTGGCAATGTGATTCTAACATGTTGATAGTTTGTTAAGTACAGACTTATTTAGATTAGAGAGAAGGGGGGAAGTATATAGTAGGGTTGAGAGTAAGTGTGAGCGGGCAATGGCAATCTTAGCTGGAGGGGTTAAGAAGGCTTTTATTCTGTATAGTGACCCAAGTTTTTTATTGATGGTCTTGATCACTTGATTAACGTGTAGGCCAAATTTTAGGTTGTTATCAATAATGACACCTAGTAGTTTTGTAGAAGGGTCAGGGGATAATTGTCCCATCTTTTGCTTTTATGGTGAAGTTAAAAGTTGCAGACCTTTGTGTGGGTGAAAATAGCAGCATTTTAGTTTTTTTGGGATTTAGTAACAATCGATGTTCAGAGAGCCAGTTTTCTATAATATTAAAGGCGGACTGGGTAGCAAACCTCAAGTCTGCAGAAGATGTAGCTGAGCAAATCAGGGTGGAGTCATCAGTGTATTGGATACAATTAACATTAGGGATGACAGTATGTAGGTTGTTAATAAAGATGGAAAAGAGAAGGGGCCCAAGTATGGAGCCTTGTGGGACTCCAAGGGTGGTAGGTAATAGGGTGGAGAGCTTGTTCTGCCAGATAACCTGCTGCCTCCCACTGAGGTAGGATTTAAACCACTGAAGGACTTTAGAGTTAAGGCTATAAGTCTGCAGGGTGTATATCAACAGTTGATGATCCACCATGTCAAATGCCTTGGAAAGATCCAAGAAGAGGGTCGAGGATATTTGATTATTGTTATGGTTGTTATTGATAGTATTGGTAAAGGCTAGTAGGGCAGAGGTTGTGCTGTGGTGTGAACGGACACCATGCTGGGTATCGGCTAGGAGGTGATTCTGGATTAGGTGGTGTATGAGTTGTTTTTGTATACATTTTTCCATGATCTTTGCAAGTGGAGAAAGTATGGCTATTGGTCTATAATTGGAGAATTCAGTGAAGGAACCTCCTTTATGTAGAGGGATTACGTAGGATATTTTCCAAATGGTGGGAATTTTAGCCTCAGCTATAGTACGATTAATTAGTATAGAAACTGGATAGGCAATAGCATCAGCTGATTTTTGAAGGTATTTGGCAGGGAGTTGATCAGCGGTTTTAGTTTTTTGATTAAGTTGCAAATACATGAAGTGGACACTGGTTGGAAAGTGAAAGAGGGTAAGTTTAAATGGGTGGCACTATCAGGGTTGGAAGAGCTAGGAGGTAATTGGCTGGCCAGAGCTTGAATTGTCTCGGTATAGAAGTGGTTAAAACTGTTTGAGATATCCTCAGGGGATTTGTCTCTGGTAGCAGCTGGGATAGGGGTAGATGTTTGTGAAGTATATTATTCGGACCAGCCCAGAATTTCTGAGGGTTGTTCTGGTTGGCTGTCTGCAGATTACAGTAGTACTGTTTTTTGTCATTTAAGATGGATATTTTAGTTTCATTCCTCGTTGTCGGTATTTAACATGATACAGAACTCGCTGTAGCCACAACTCGTAAAAACACTTTGTTTATTTAAACGCCAAAATAAGAAACGTTTTTCGTCCAACCAAAATAGTTAGACTTCCTCAAAAACCAAATAATACATTACTTCCCAATAAAATACTCAATTTATAAACTTCTACGTTGAAAAAAACGCCAAATTTCCACAGGAAATGCATTTCTTAAAGGTGCATTTCTTATAGTAAACTGCACCTTTAAGAAATGCATTTCCTGTGGAAATTTGGCATTTTTTTTTTTAACATAGAAGTTTATAAATTGAGTATTTTATTGGGAAGTAATGTATTATTTGGTTTCTGAGGAAGTCTAACTAATTGGGTTGGACGAAAAACGTTTCTTATTTTGGTGTTTAAATAAACGAAGTGTTTTTATGAGTTGTGGCTACAGTGAGTTCTGTATCAGTTTGTGTTCCAGCATAGTGGATTGTTTTTGGTATTTAACATGATTATTGGGGAGTTTAGTGGACTGCCATCTGGCCCAAAGTTTATTTCTGTTGTTGATTTTTAGTAGAGACATTTTAGAAAGCCAAGGTGCAGTTTTAGCTTTAGTTCTCTTAAAGCGGGCAGGTACAAGGATATCAAGGATTTCAAGAAATTTGTTGTTAAAATATGCAACTGCATGCTCCAGAGAGAGATGTATTAGCATCGACCAATTACAGGAGTTAAGTTCTTGCTGAAATTTGGCAGGGTCAAAGTCATTTTTGTTTCTGACTTTTCTGAGTAATGGTATTTGTGGATTAATGGCTTTTTGTTTAACTATATAAGTGAGAAGGTGGTCACTTAGGTCAACGGGGAGAGTACCAGCAGTGTACAGTTGGGGGTTACTATTTATGAGCACCCAGTCGAATATACTATCTTTTTGATTTGGTTTACTCAGTCTGGTAGGGGTAGTTATGATTTGTGAGAATGCATGCAGGTTAATGTGGGTAGTAGGTGACACTAAGGAGCAGGTGCCCCAGTCTATGTTAAAGTCTCCAAACAGCAGGGTTTCTTGTGGGTAGTAACATGAAAACCAGTGTAGGGTGTCTTCAAGTGTGGTTATATTATTACTCGGGGGGGGGATATACATACAGATGATGTTTATGCATTTACTTTTGTTAAGTTGCAGTCTGGTGGCAAGAATTTCTGAATTATTAAGCTGAGGTGGTTGATTAGCATTTATGATTACGTTCAATTCAGATTTATAGAGTATTGCTACCCCCCATTCCTGGAAGCACAATCCAACCTATGTATGTTATACCCAGGTGATAACACTTCATTATCAGTAGTGTTGGCTTTTAACCAGGTCTCAGATAAACAATCTCAGGGGAGTAGACAGCCAATAGCGCATGCAGTTCATGTATTTTGTTATTAATACTCCTAATATTGAGATGACAGGACAAGAGAGAGTTAGCTAGTCTACTGTTTAAAGTTATATGGTTGAGGTTGCAGGTAATAGGGGTATTACTATTAGATGTGGAAGGGCCTGGGTTGGGGTGGATGTCCCCACTGAGAATAAGGCTGGGACTATACTTAATGATGAGCTTCAGGAGTTTGTTTAAGAGTTTGTAGTATTGCTTAGATCTAGAGCTAATGTGCCAAGGATTAGTACGCTGGAAAAGAGAACACATTGTTGAGTCAGACCCTATGTTATTAGCATGACTATAGGAGGAATGTTGTATAGTTGGAGTTATAGTATGGCCTTTTGGGTACTGATAACCAGTAAGTAATTGGTTTTCGTAGAAGGTAAGTGCATAAGTGACCAGCAAAATATATAGTAAGGAATAGTATAACATTGTGAGAGAAGGTGTATGATTTTTAGGATCTAAGATTTATAACATTGTGAGAGAAGGTGTATGATTTTTAGGATCTAAGATTTACAAGACAGAATATCAGAGATCAGACGGCAAGTATAGAGGTAGTAGAGTAAGGTGGAGAGAGTATAATTAGGAGAGGAGCTGATGGGAGGATTGGAACAGGGTGGGTGGATAAAATTGGTGCTGCGGATAGGATATTGTAATAGAGGTGTGGTTGTGCACCTATAAATGTAGAGGTAGTAGGGGCGGGTGGAATTTGGGGACAGGGAGGGGAGCGGAGCAAGGCCGAGCATAGCGAGGGAGAGCGGAGCGGGGCTAACACCATCTACAGGTATATACTTAGGGATATGCTTAGGTTTTGGTAGCTATGGGAAAGAGTTTAGTGTTAGTGAAAGGACGTTGTTTAGACAGAGTTTATTTGCTGTATTTTTTACCCCATTTTTTACACTAATATGCTTTACACTCTTGCAGGGTAAATGTTATCTACAGGTTGTTGGTCAGATTATATTTTTCAAGGTTATATGTGAGAGGGTAGGGTAGAACTACAATATACAGGGTTTAGTTATAATTATTCCAAGAGAAATAATGGAGTGCTATGGGGAACTAGTATAATTATAAACAAGGGAACACATAATATTATGGGGGCAGAATAAGGTGCTCTTTTGAACCGGGTCAGCAGTGTACAATAAATAGGTTACAGTACAGTATTAAGGTATTAACCTTAGCCAATTGCTAGATAGACTTCCAGGTAGGTTGTTTGTGGGTAATGTTTTCAGGATAACTCCTTCAATTTGCAAGGAATTACAGGGATAGATTTTAAATAATGTGCTTGTTTAACTTTGAAAGTTACTGGAATAACAGGATTTCTGCTAGAATGTATTTTCTGAAGGATATGAATGTGTACATTAATTTTTAATGACTTATGTCCTCTGTGGGGTGCCTGAAAACTGCAAATTTAATGAGACACTGACCACAATTATGAACCTAAACATGGACATGGACAGTTAAGACACCCACCTATTTGAAGGCAGTATTACTTACAGGATGGAAAAAGAACTGTCTGTATGCTGGACAAATGTACAGATATCACAATTTCCTTAGGGCTTTGGTTATGAAAATTATGATATTGTTTCATATTTGGTGAATATCTTTGTCAGGGAACATGTCAGCATGCTACGTTGTAGCTCATTTTGAAGAATGTATTAGTACTTGCACGATATAACAAAGAACTGCATCTGTATGCTGTGCACATGTCCAGATATGACTGTTTGGGATCATGGTTATGAAAATTTAAACGTTTTCCATATTTTGCTAAATAACTTTGTCAGGGAACATGTCAACAGGTTAAGTAATAATTACAGGATGGGAAAAGAACTGTCTGTATGCTGGACAAATGTAGAGCAATCATATTTTGTTTAGGGCTTTTGGTATGGAAATTATGATTTATTTCATAATTTGGTAAATAGCTTTGATAGAGAGCATGCAATTATGCCAAGTGATATCTCATTTTGAAGACAGTGTTAGTTATAACTGTGTCTGTATGCTGCACACATATGCAGATATGACACTGTTTCTTGTCCCACTTGGTGTATATATTGATTTAGTAATTCACTATGGTGTAAATATCTCTGTTATTTTAATTCTTCTTCTTCTGGCTTTTCCCAGTTAGGGGTTGCCACAGCAGATCACCTGTCTGCTCTGGATTGGAAGTAGAGTTTTATGGTGTCAAGTTGCCAGCCTGGCACCCAATCTTCCACAGAAGGCACACACATGCATGCACTCATGCCTAGGGCCAATTTAGAGTGTCCAGTCCACCTACATCATGTCTTTGGGATGTGGGAGGAAACTGGAGCACCCAGAGGAAACCCACATGACCAGAGGGAGGACATGCAGACTCTGCACAGAAGGCACTCCCGCTAAGGGTCGAACCCGAGAACCTCTTGCTGTGAGGCAACAACGCTAACCGCTGCACCACCATAGCTGCCTAAACTTTGGAGACTACTGAAAAAGAAAAAAATATAAATGGATAGTTCAAGAATAGATCATGATATTAAAGACTACAGAATTAATGTCACAGGAAGAATCTGACACAGTTTCAAGTCTTTTCAGAATATAACATTAATGAAGACAAAACAAAGGTTATAGCTGTAAATTATGTGCTCATACATGAAATTGGTTCAGAAATACCCATATTTATGGGGACATTATACAATGAAGTATTTAGGAGTATGGGTTAAAAATGATTCTATTATGGCAGCTAAGGATATGTGGAAAGAGACTAAACAGAAATACCCATATTTATGGGGACATTATACAATGAAGTATTTAGGAGTATGGGTTAAAAATGATTCTATTATGGCAGCTAAGGATATGTGGAAAGAGACTAAACAGAAGATAATACAAAAACAGAGAAACTGGAAGCTCATTTGTGGATATGGATAGCAAGATACAAACAGTGAAAATGTTTTTTAGTTCCTTTAGTTTTATATACAGGTCAGGCATATTTTTTATCAACCAGAGAAGTAGTTTTGGAAATAATTAAGAAAGAGTTGAGGGATTTTATCTAGGATGGGAAGAGGGTAAGGGTCATGTGGGAAAAGTTGATATTTCCAATAGAACAAGATAGTTTAGGGAGTACTTGATTTGAAAGGATATTTTGGAGCTACACAATTAAGGGCCATATATATATATATATATATATATATAATACTAGCAAAAAGCTATAATTAAAAGTGGAAAGGGGTGAAGAAGCAATGGGCAAATTCAAGAAATAAGGACAGAACAGGCATTTGGATGTAGCTCCTTAAGGTGAATAACAACAACCATACAGAATATTATTTTTATAAAGTAGTAGAAAGTATTCTAAGAATTAAGCCGACACAAGAATGGAGAAAGGAGATTTTGCCTAAAGGGATGACCTCAATTAGGGGTACAGAGAATAAGCAAGAGGGGACTGAAATTTAGTGAAGAAATCTGGCAAAGTAACCAACATACTGAGAGCAAATAACTAGAGACAGAAAGGTAATGTGATAAGAGAAACCAAAAAGACATTTGGACTGCCTTCCCTATCAGAGAGTGAAATTTTAATTGTTTAATTGTTTTATTTAATTGGGCATTTCTTAAACATTGTTTGGTGCATGTACAAACATTAGCTCATTGATGAAAACACAGTTTGCAAGGTAGAATCAGAATGTGTTAAGTAATACCTCATTTTGAAGACAGTATTAATGGTTTCAACATTGTAAAAGAATTGTGCCTGTATGTTGTACACATGTGCAGATATCAAAGTTTGTTTCGGACTTAGGTTATGGAAATTATGATTTTTTTTCATATTTTGGTAAATAACTTTCCAAGGGAGCATCTTAATGTGCCAAGTAATACCTCATTTTGAAGACAGTATTGATAGTTCCAAAATGGTAAACAAATGGTGCCTGTATGTTTCACAAATGTGCAGATATCAAAGTTTGTTTTGGATTTAGGTTATGGAAATTAAGGATTTGTTTTTCATATTTTGGTACATAACATTGCAAGGGAGCATCAGAATGTGCTAAGTAATATCTCATTTTGAAGACCATATTACTGGTTCCAACATTGTAAAATAATGGTGTCTGTATGTTGTACACTTGTGAAGATATCAACATTTGTTTTGGACTCAGGTTATGGAAATTATGATTTTTTTTCATATTTTGCTAAATAACTTTCCAAGGGAGCATGTCAGTGTGCCAAGTAATACCTAATTTTGAAGACAGTATTGATAGTTCCAACATGGTAAAAGAATGGTGCCTGTATGTTGCACACATGTGCAGGCATCAAAGTTTGTTTTGGACTTAGGTTATGGAAATTATTATTTTTTTTCATATTTTGGTAAATAACTTTGCAAGGGAGCATCTGAATGTGCCAAGTAATACCTCATTTTGAAGACAGTATTGATGGTTCCAATATGGTAAAAGAATTGTGCCTGTATGTTGTACACATGTGCAATTATCAAAGTTTGTGTCGGACTTAGGTTATGGAAATTATCATTTTGTTTCATATTTTGCTAAGTAACTTTGCAAGGGGGCATGTCAGTGTGCCAAGTAATACCTCATTTTGAAGACAGTGTTACTCCTTACAACATGGTAAAAGAACAATGTCTGTGCTCTGTACACATGTACAGATATCACAGTTTGTTTCGTCTTGTACAATTATGGAAATTATACATTTACAATTCTTCTCATTATTATGGCCATATCTTTGCAAGGGAGCATGGTGATCACACACATGATGCATCATTTTGAAGCTGACATTCAGATGCACAACTTCTGCACTGATATGAAGGCTCTGTCTGTTACAAGTGAAGAGATATTATGCTTTATTTATAAATTATGAGAAATAATATATTAATCATATTTCTGTGGGTATATCAGGAAAGGAGCATCACACACTAATGGTTAAGGTATCATTTTAAAGCTGACATGCATACTAACAAATTAATTTCAAATTGTATGGGTCTGCATGGTACATTGACCAAGATACTGTGCTTTGCTTTTCCAAAAAGGTAAAAAATATGCACAATATCAACATTTCTTGCCAAATATTTAATAATGAGTTTGATATGCACTGTCAACATTTACACTGTTGGAAAGGTCAGTGTCTGCTGAACAACTTCCATGTTTACATTTTTAGTCTAGCTCTTATAGTTAAAGAGTTATGAACATTTGTTTTCTGTATGGTATTAGAAATGGATTTTCTGAAAAAGCTCAGGCTGCAGTTGTTCCTATGGTGGAATTAAGCAGGCAGCTTTTTCAGAGCTGCTCCGGAGTGAATGAGTTAAGATGGATATTTACTTCTCTACACATGTATGTTGATTTTTGCTGTATACTAGTTCTAATTATTAAGCAGGAAAATAGCAAAGCACATCACTTCTCACTTTCATTGTAACACCTCCCCTGCTGAAACCTAACTGGAAACTTTCCTGCACTGTCCCTCGACTCTGAAAAGATCTGCCAAGGTTAATATTATCTTATCCTGTCCGTACTATATTGATTAGCCATACTGGGTCTACAGCACTACCAGTAATCCCTCAAATTCCCAAAATCAAAGCTAAATTACTAAACTGGGTTACTCCTATATCTATGAATTACCTAGTGAACATATCTAAGCTTTTAGGTATATTACCTAGCATAAATTAATTCAGACGCACAGAACAAAGCTCCTTTTTACTGTAGGCTCTGTAGCCCAGCTGTCTGCCTTAGATTTTAGCACTCAGAAACTGAGCTTAATCATACTAAATAAGGAAAAAACAGTTCAGCTCCCTGCATAAAACATAAAACTAGAAATTACATAGCATAAACCTGAAGCAGGGGTTTAAACTCTTGAGCTCTGTATAAAAATAGCAGACAATTGGCAGTAGAAAGCTTAATGTGAGAAAAGGCTGCAAAAAGTGATTACTAACAGTATACTACATATAAATTGAATTATAGAACCAATCGGCTCCACTACCCCAGATCACAGACCAATACTCATGCCCTTTCACATAACTTTAATCAGCCACTACTCCCCCTCCCTTCCAACTCCCATATTACAATAACTCAACAGCTCATTTGAGTCAGTTATGTTAACCCTAGAACTAAACACTACTACAAACTATTATTCAAACTTCAAAAACTAATAATCTATTCTCAAATTAACCTCACAATGGATGGGGACATCCACCCCAACCCAGGACCAACCCCATCAGAAGCATCCAACCCAATATATAATATCCCCTCTAGCCTGCAAAATGTAAACATCTCCTCTACCTCTCTCCTCATCTGCCACCTAAACATCAGAAGCCTAAACAATAAAATCCACTACCTGCATGCCCTCTTAGCAGTACACTCCCCAGATATACTATGTCTCACAAAAACCTGGCTTAAGTCATCCACCACTGACAATGAAGTTACTCCTCCAGGTTACAATATAATATGACTGGACCGCACCTCAAAGAAGGGAGGTGGGGTAGCTGTCTTATATAAATCTTCAATTAATGTAACTATTTCCAACTCTCCACTAGTTCCTCAAGCTGATAAAGCTGAAATACTCTTTACAAAACTACAAATTAACCAGCATAAATCTATAAACATTGGCTGCATTTATATCCCACCTGGCAACACCAATATCCATGAAGACATTCTACAGTGGCTGTCCATAAACTCCCCACAAGAAACTATTGTTTTAGGTAACTTTAACATAGACTGGAACACCTGCTCCTCAGACTTCTCTACTACCCACATAACTCTGTATGTTTTCTCCCAAGTCATAACCTCCACCACCAGAACTAGTAAGCCCAATAACAAAGAAAGCATACTAGATTGGATTCTCATTAATAACCCTCCCCAAATGTATAAGGCAGGCACCCAACCTGAGGAAATAAGTGATCACCTCCTAACATATATACTCAGACAAAAAAAAAATTATATCCCTCAAATACCTAGCTTCAGAACTATCAGGAACAATAAGAGCTTCAATCAAACCAAATTCCAATTAGAACTTCAAACATGTAACTGGAATAGACTAAAACTACTCCCACCAGATGAGGCAGTATCACACTTTAACTCCACATTTCTTACAATCCTTAACAATCATGCACCCACCAGACCATCAGAACAAGAAAAAAGTAGCACTGTGGCTATCCAATGAAACTAGACAACAAATCATGAATAAAAATAAAGCCTGGTTGTCTTGGAAAACCAATAAAAACCCTAAGGATCAACTAGTATATAAACAGCTAAGAAATGATAATAAGAAGTCTATAATGTTAGACAAAAAAGACTATTACTGTAACCTGCAACATAAACATCAAAATCGACCACAAAAATTTTGGTCCAGCTTAAACAGTCTTCTCCATCCAGGTAATATTACTACCCCTACCCCTGCATCTATCCTCCAAAAACCTCCAGAAAATATTGCCAACACCTTCTTTACGGAAACTATACAATCCCTTGCCAAACAACTAGGCCCCAACAACCTAGACCCTATTAACCCAACATCCAGTACCCACCCATCCTTTAACTTTCAACCTGCACCAACAACATTTATCCGATCCTTAATCAAGAAACTGAAACTCACCACCCCTTCAGCAGACCTAGTCCCTGCTGAATATCTTCAAAAGGCTGCAAATGCAATAGTGTATCCCATCTCAATATTAATTAACAGAACCATCTCTGAAGCATATATCCCCTCCATCTGGAAAATTTCCAATGTAATTCCTCTCCATAAAGGGGGGAACTCCACTGATCTATCAAATTACTGGCCCATCGCCATTCTGTCCCCTCTGGCTAAAATTATGAAAAAATGTATCCACAAGAAACTCCTTTATTACCTCAATTTGCACAATCTCCTAGCTCCCTCCCAGTGTGGATTTAGACCCCACCATAGTACCACCACAGCCCTTCTATCCTTCTCTCAGACAATAAATCAAATCCATAATAATAATATGCCCTCCTCTGCTGTTTTTCTTGACCTATCTAAGGCATTTGATATGGTAAACCACCAGCTACTCATTCAAACACTAAAACCTCTTGCCATAGACAGCCTAGCAATACACTGGTTTCAGTCCTATCTAAGTGGCAGACAACAAGCTATGCTATGGAAGGATAGCCTTTCTTCCCTACTGCCAGTCACCCTTGGAGTTCCTCAACTGTCTATACTAGGACCTCTCCTATTTTCCATCTTCATTAATGATCTTCATACAGTCATCCCCAAAGTAACCTGCATTCAATATGCAGATGACTCTATCCTAATCTGTTCTGCCACTTCCCCAATAGACCTGCAGACCTTAACCCAAAATACTTTCAATGTAGTAGAAAACTGGCTCACTGACAGGCGTCTTCTATTGAATCCAAATAAAACAAAACTGCTACTCTTCACCCCCACCCAGAAAGCTACACTCCTATCATTTACCATAACATCTAATAATGGCACAATAATTTCCCCAGAAAGTAATACAAAACTATTAGGTGTAATTGTTGGCAATAACCCTAAGTTTGATGCTGAAATCAACAAAACCATTAAAAAGTCAACAAAAAGCTAGGATCTCCATATAGAATTAAAGCATTTCTAGCCCCAACTGCTAGGACAGTTATTGCCCGAACAAATTTACTTCCCACCCTTCTTTATGCCTCCCCAATCTATACAAACCTGAGTAAATCTGACCTCAATAAACTCAATAGCTGCTACAACCCCAGAGCCAGATTTGCCACAGGCTCAGCATATAGAACCCACCATTGTATTAACCTACAATCTCTAGGCTGGCTGGAATTTCCCTCTGAAATCCATTATAATCAATTAATAATAGCCCACAAAGTCCTCCATCAGCCCAAAAGCACACCCATACTCAAAAATACAATTACCCCTTACAGTAACCTAAAAACTCTCTGGTCTTCTGACAAAATACAGACACAAACTGTTAAATCTAAAAACTCAGCAGGTGACTCATTGTTTTGCAACTCTGTTGTAACAATCTGGAATCGGCTCCCTGCCGAACTTACAGCAAACCAGACTATTAACCAATTTAAATCATCTCTCAAAAAATTCCTAAAAAGTCACTGGCTGTGCCCCTGTACCAACCCTGACTAACCAGCTTACCACTCTCTTTACTATCTGGCTATCTGTAAAATAATCAATCTTTCAGACTTAGCCTCATTCTCATATGTATTGTACTACTGAATGACATGCTACCTTTTTCAGCCTTGTACCACTAAAAATGTCTATGTTCAAACAAGAAAAGTACAATGTTAAGTTTAAGTATGTATGTATGTAT
Organism: Protopterus annectens; assembly: GCF_019279795.1. NCBI lineage: Eukaryota > Metazoa > Chordata > Ceratodontiformes > Protopteridae > Protopterus > Protopterus annectens. Next base: position 1,381,316,528 of record NC_056726.1, on the reverse strand, counting down.
TCCAAGTATGTATATAATCCTATAATTCTGTACTGGTATTTATATGTGACTGTATAAAACTGCTAGTGTTTAACTCTTATGTAACTATCCACATGTGGAGCTTTTCTCCCCGGGCCTCCACTGAAAATGGACCTGTGTCCAGTCGGACTATTCCGGTTAACAAATGTAAACTAAATAAATAAATAAAATATTTCATCTGTGCTAATCAGTATTTTCGTTTCAGTGCATGTTAAACTTCAAGGACTGCAAGACTTCCATCCAAGTATTACATTTTTATATATCTGTAGTGCTTGTCTGTTTAGGGACATGCGCTTTGTGCAACATTTTCTTTACAATTTCTTTATAGTTTCTACTTTCTACTATGCCTTACATACTCTACTTGCAGTTTTAAGTAATATGTAAGCAATAAAGTTTTACCTTCCCCTCATATATACAATAGCTGTACATGCAAATAAAAATGTAGCAAATGACAGGTAGTTCTTCCTGTTCAACTTGTATTAAAGCAAATATATTTTATTTTATATGATCCTTGTACCAGAAGTATTTCATGGCAATGTGTGCTTTCCTCATCTGTTGCTGAATAAGTGTAAGCATATAAGAAGATTAAGTAGAAATGTATACAGAATTAATTAAATTGTGCATTTCTCAGTTTCCTCTGTACAAGTCATTCACATGCTACTTTAGACCCTCACCCCCACCTGCACTCTGACGGGTACAGTGGCTTACTGAGTTCAGCCATCTTGTATGTGCAGTTAATATTTTGGAAGAAATTAATGTCTTACACAATTATTATATTAATAATTATTTTCTAGCTTACACATACCAAATCTTTTGTTTCTAACAATTGTCTGATTATAGCACAGTTAATTACAAAGGTAGTAATTACAGTATATGAAATTATGTGGCAATATAAATACATCTACACACATACACACATGCACATATATAAATGTATACTCGTGTATATTTATTTCTATGATATATACATATATATTTCTTTCTCATAAATATACATTTTATTTATATACTAAATCATGTCATCATATAAGCATGCCATATTTTTATAAAGATGCATTTTTATAAATAATGCATTTTTATAAAGATTACATTTCTGTTTATGCTTGCATGTCACTTTTGGATTTCATTTAGATATATATTTGCACTTACATATACAAATCTAGTTGCATTTATCTGCAGTTATCCAATATTTCTAGAATATGTGTTTTAAACCTGTTTTGATAAGACTAAAAAAAAAAGAAAAAGAATAATACTTACTATATAAATCTGGGATTCTTGATGTTGCCTAATCTACCCATTCAGTCAGTTGGTCAGAGCTACGCTTCTGTAAGTCATCATACTTGTGCAGCTCTGGGGTCCAGATGAGGTGATCTCTGCCAGGCATGACAAGTGCTCACAAAACTCCTGCCAGATGTCTATTTTTTCCAGTCCAGTCCATGTACACAGTACTCATTTTTCTATAGATATAAATCCCTATGAAGGTAGACCATGATTTTGTCAGACCAGCTCATGCCTCATGCCTTCACAGGTCCTGCATCTCTTTCAATGTATGAGTACTGGAATGAAGAATGTAGTGTGGGGCTGTGGTTTACATGTTTGGAACCATACTGTTTGGGGGTGTGACATCACCTTAACCAAATCCAATTAACAGCTAAGGACATTAAACATGGCACTGTTATCATTTGCATGTTAGGTTTTACCAAATGCTTTGCCACATACTGTAGCCTTTTTAAAGGAATGCATTTACATTTCATTTCCACATTGTATAAAATTCAGATCTGTAATCATTACTTTTAAAGTTGCTTACATCTGTTTTTGTTCTATTTCTGTGTTTTACTGTTTCTTATATTTAGTTAAACAATAAACCTGTCATTCATTAAGCATTGCTTTAAACATTCCTTTTGCAGTATTATATCAGTAGAAACCTCCCCCTTTTTCTTCTTTTTTATATAAATAAAATTTCCTGCATGTGTCATTATGAACTTTTTTTAATAACTGAGTTATTTGAGGTAAGGAGGTGTGCCAGAGTATACAGGATGGGCATGGATTATGCTTCATGATTATGCAGACAAATGTATCTGACTCCATTTTCCCTTTTCTAATCAGAGACATTAGAGCATTACCACGGTTGAGTATTCACATGGACAGATTGAGACTTCTGGGGACTACTGTGGGATGCATTGGTTTCCACAGTACATTCACAGCTACCCTTGGCCTGGTTATGTGGATTTGTTGCCTTATATGCCTGCATAATACTGTGACTCAGCGATAAGCATAAAATGCCTAATTTGCATATATATATATATATATATATATATATATATATATAGAGAGAGAGAGAGAGAGAGAGATAGTAAACATAAATGACCTTGCTTTATGTGAATAAGTTCATATATTAACTTGGCTTAAGAAACCATAACTTTCTGAAGTAAGAAATAAGTAGCAAAAATGTTAGAAATTATCAGAAAGCAGTTCATACTTTTATTAGATTACTGTGTTTACATGAAGAATTGTATTTTTGCTTGATGTGGATGATTTATGTCAATATTACTAGAGGAGTATTATTTACGGCTGGAAAGTTCATGACAATAGCACTGTAAATGTTTATTGAGAGAGCCATAGTGGCTATGTAAAAGATAGTTTGGAAATTCATTTTAGTGGCATTTAGGGATTATGCTACATATTATATAAATACATAATCTGAAATTATTGTAGCCTGATATACTGAATTTCAAAGTATAAATTGTTGTGTCAGGATGCATTCTGCTTTACTCTGGGATTTCTGAATCTCACTTCAGAATGAAAAATTACAGCATGACTACAGGAAAATGTTAGGGGACAGATACAGATCTGTTAGCAAAGTACTTGCAATATTACTATGACTCTATTGATGTTGCACAGATTATTACAGCAGAACTTTAACTTACTGGATTGGGACTTTGAATATATATATGGAAGTGGGTGTTATGACTCCAAATTTGGTTTTGTACTGAGATCATTGATTTATTTGTGATAAAATTAGGCATGCTTTTGCTGCTGTGTTTTTGGTGGAAGATTGATCAAAAGTTATAGTGTATGACTTTGGCATGCTGTTTTAAGTGAGTGCATTAATGAGTTATCAGCAGAGATACAGACAGAAAAAGGAAAATTTTTAGCCATGAGGATAACTGCATGATCATGGCAGTCTTTAGAACATACAACAAACCCCTTTTTGGGAGAGAAGAACCCAAACAAGCTGAGTAAGCAAAGACCTAGAACCAAATAGTTATAGATATAATTGCTGTTGGTGGAAAGGAACAACACGCTAACACAGTGTAAGAAGAGGGCCAATGATATGGCAGGACATGCCATAGCAAAGGCAAGGGAGAATGCAATTGCCCATAGCAGTACTGGGGACACCTCATACACTTATTTCTTTAACATCCAATGAAGAACACCTCCCCCGGGATTCATGAAGCTCCGTGAAAGGACGGCATTAGCCTTGCGCCAACCGTGCAGCATAGAGATGGCACAGCAGCACCATATGCATATTAATGAAGGCACGCTGCCACAATGTCCATGTGCACAGGAAATGTGCGTGAGTGCAGGGGGCATGTCTAAGCGCTGCACGGAGGTGTGAACATGTCGGCTGCAGATGTGCAACCTAAAATGCTGACTAATACAGCCTGCCTCTTATAGTAATCACTCCTGTCAGTGTCCGTGGATACTGAAATGTATGCAACGCATACAAGAGAGTTCCGCAAACACCAAAATAAAAAGTAAACACAAAAGCACGTAGCTGAAGTTTGAGCCCCCGTCTCTCGAACAATGACATTTAAAACCCTGTGTGCGTATTTCATTGTAGTGTTGATTGTTATACCAAGTGGAAGTGAAATGCAACGTGTTTGCTCGCTGCAGCCCTTTGCTAAGCCTAGCCCAATGGTTAGGGTTACCACCTGTCCCACTTTGTGAGGGACAGTCCCTCTATGGGCAGTTGTGTCCTGACCAAAAATATTAAAAATGGCAAATGTCCTGCAATTGTAGGACATATATATGTCCCATATTTTATGTAACAGTTGCATAAAATAGTTATTTCTGTATCTAAAATACCTAAATGTTACAAGAAACAGAATAAGCAACTAAACTGGTACAAGAATAAGCTTTTATTTAGGCAAAAAAGTAATGTTCTATCCTTTGTACTGACAGTGGCAATGTGTGGGCCTGTAAAATCTGATGTGTGTCCTGAAAATGTCCCACATTGGCCATTTGAAAATGTGACAACACTACCAATGGTCAGAGCATTCGCTCAATATCTGCCCATTCATGGTCCAAATCATCCTTGTCTGGATGGCCCAAAGATGAATGGGTATTACCCGGGTCTACCTACCATGTCATGAAAGATAAGTATTTGTGTGTACCTATGTGCGTGAAGTGCAGCATGTGGAAGATCAAATATGCTAGGGTTGCCCTCACAAACATATTGGTACCAGAGATATGTAGAGTATGCAATGTTTACTGCTGTCTGTGCCATGGGCCAGCAACCAGAGAAGGGATGGATGGTGTGTTTGTGGAATTTGGGGGAGTGACGGGTAATGTAATAATTTGCCAAGGGGAGACTGGGTCAGATGTACAATAGGTGAACTGGAGGTGTAAGAGGGAGCAGTGGGTGAATCAGAAAGAAAACCAAAGAACATACATTCACATCCCCAATACACCCTGACAAGCCATATTGCAGAACACAATCCCACAAACATATGAACATTAAAATGTGCGATACACATGTACAGAAATGTTACCGGCTCACACCCACATAATGGTCTGGCCTGAACTGGTCCATCCAACCCCAACACACCCGGATACATAATTGAATACCCATCATCCCCTCCACAGCACACCACCTCCCCCTTGCTGAATGTCCACCAAAACCACCCATACTCGGGCGGCTAGCTTGGCGCAGCCATATCTGCACATAGTACTCCCTACCCATATCTAGCAGGCAGTCTCACCCTAGTCAGTCTCAAGCTTGCAAACTATGTATCCCATGCATGCATAAACCTCTCACATTTTCAAATAACCAGAAAAATGGAGTTCATCATCCACAATATTTGGACATCCCTCATGGGATAAGTGTCTGTTCTCAAGATTAGACTTTGTGGCAATCACGATGTCCACCCCCGTTGACATCCGGGCACAATTCAGATTAGCAATACTTGTCCACAACCCTGCTCAGCCTCCACCCGGTCCTGCAGAACCTATGACCCGGGATTAAACACCTGACCATGATGCACGTCTCCCCATGTGCATTATTGGGAATATATACCTTTCACATGTTCCCATGAAGCTTCCCCATAGCCATCTTCCAAATAGTACATGTCCACAAATTGTATACCCCGTCCAGGTTCCTGGTCATAATGATGCACATAATCTCTGTATACAAGTGGTACAGGTACCTCCCGGATGCGGTTGTTCATATACATGGCCATGTATAACTCCAGATATGTAGTCATATATCTTTAAATGTACATACTTATATTCGCATAGCTACACATCACACATACATGCATATAAGTAGTTGTCAAGTATGTGTCCTATTCCTAAATATGTATACTTGCAAATGTATACATATGCCTCTCAGAAACATATGAACAGTAACATGTACTATACATATGTACACCAGCCGACTTTCACATTTGTTGCCAGTACTGTGGAATGCCTATAGTAAAGTCATATATCCTAATTACCATCCATACAGAATGTATCACAGATGGTTTAGTGGTAAAACCAGTGACTATGGTGTTTCTGTTCCCAGGCCCAAGCCATGCAAGGGCTGCTATTGTTATATGATGCCCAGAATAATGGCAGTCAGATATAGGGTGATTAAGGCACTTTCAAGCAGATGTAAGTGGGTATGCGCGAGGGTAAGTGGCAGTCATTCAACTGCATGGGAAATGTAAATAAGCATGTAGGTGTATATGCATGTGTATGTACAGACAGATATGTGTATATATATATATATATATATATATATATATATATATATATATATATATATATACATACACACACACATACACAAGAAGAATGAACATGGTCACAACAAAGCAGTCAGAACAAATGTGAAGGGAAACAGCAGTGGAACATCCCACATTATTTAGTGCTGTCATATTAAGCTGCTCAGAGGTGAGCAAACCTCCTGCGTTTCCAACCACAGGTAGAATGCTAACAGTGGAACTAAATTAGTCTATGTGCTAAGTCTGACTTTCAAACAGATACAGAGCAGTTCCAGTCATCATTCAGACAAGACAAAAACCGGAAGACTAATTAAACACCCTGACCATTATATGAACGTATGTCCCAGGACTATAAGCTTGGGACATCTGAATATACTTGGAGTGAGCCAACATACAGGACATGTCTAGAGCAGTAGGGAGTGGTGCATGTGTAGTGGTGTGGTTTATTTCTGACCAGAGAATGGATGACTGCTGTGTTAGTGATGTTTTGCTGTGTTTGTTCTAGTAACTATGAACCATGGGTATACATGCAAATAAAGCAGCACAGCAATAGTGTAGTGGTTAGAGCATCCGCCTATCGAGCAGACGCCAGTTTCACTGCAGCACACACTATTTATGACGCGTAATCTGTATAAAAGCATATCTTGCTAACGGTATGCTGTATAATGATATAATACCATTGAAATGTGAACTGGGTTGACGTATCACAGTAAGAATGCAGAAGGTGTTTGCATGATGGGAAACGGCAGTTAAATGGAAAACCACTGCTGAAACGTGTTGTACTCACCCTTTCTCCAACAGCCCTTGTTCTGCCAACAACACAATAAACCGCCTTGGCCAGGCTCGATGCCAGGACCCTACACGTTACAATCAATGTGATTTACCATTAAGCCATGACAGTTATACCTAACTCTGATGTTATCACAAACATAGCAGACACCACAGTCATTCAACAATATGATCAAAGTAATTAATCATGTAGATGTATACGCATGCGTATGTACACACACACACACACACACACATCTATATATATATATATATATATATATATATAAATATATATATCTACAAAATAAACATGGGCACAGGAAAGCATTCATAACGAATGCTAAGAAAAACAGCAGTGGAACACCCGTATTATCTAGTGTTCGACATATCAAGCTGGCCAGAAGTGAGCAAATCCCCTGCATTTCTAACCACAGGTAGGATGCTAACAATGGTAATAACTTTGTCCACATGGAAAGTCTGACTTTCAAACAGATACAGAGCAGTCCCAGTCACCATTCAGATGAGCTGAAAATCAGAAGACTAATTGAACTCCCTGACCATTATATGAACCTATATCCCAGAACTATAAGCTTGGGATGTCTGAATATACTTGGAGTGAGCCAACATACGGGACATGTCTAGAGCAGTAGGGAGTGGCGCATGTGTAGTGGTGTGGTTTATTTCTGACCAGAGAATGGATGACTGCTGTGTCAGTGATGTTTTGCTGTGTTTGTTCTGGTAACTATGAACCATGGGTATACATGCAAATGAAGCAGCACAGCAATAGTGTAGTGGTTAGAGCATCCGCCTATCGAGCAGACGTTGACGGTTCATCTGCAGCACACACAATTTATGACGCGTAATCCATATACGAGCATATCTTGCTCATTTTATGCTGTATAAAGATATAATACCATTGAAGTGACCTGGGGTGACGTATCACAGTAAGAATGCAGAAGGTGTTTGCATGATGGGAAAAGGCGGTTAAACGGAAAACCGCTGCT
>NC_056726.1:1381248745-1381303745 GCF_019279795.1 Protopterus annectens | reverse complement strand
TTTTGGGTCTATTCCTGCTTCTTTCCAGCCCCTGCTATCAAGCACGCTTTAACGTGCTTTAGCGCGATTTAGCTCGGAGTTGCCACTAGAGCAGCATCGGGCAGCACCGGTTAAACAAGGTTAAACTCTTTCTGGCTCCAGAAAGTCTGGTCTTCAATTTTTCCCTTAGAACTGCTCTGTTAGGAACCTAAACAGTTTACACCTTCACTAAAAAGTGCAGCACTTATTCCAAATAGCTTTTTCTTCTCAAAAGCTCAGCACTTGTCTTATAAGCATATCCCTTGTCTTATAAGCATTCTCCTTGCAGGTCAAGCACTCCTATATTATACAAATCTCTCACTAGCAAAACCCCCCAGGAGTGCCCACTTCCCTGCTAAGCCCACTACTTTTCTGTCTCATACCAACTCATAATTCTTTCTAGCATGTCGAAGGGTCAGATGCTGGCGTCCTCTCCTGCCCAGTTGGTGAATCTGGGAATTCTGAGACAATGTTACAATTGCCTCATGTACATGGACAACCCTCTCCTCCTCCCACGTAACACTAACACTTGTGAGAGATGCAGCTATTTAGCCAGACTGGAGGCTGAGCTCTCTCAACTCAGGACTGGCAAGACCAGGCAGGAGGAGAAGGCAACTACACACACCACAATACCAGTCTCACATAACTCAACCACACCACTGAATCAAACACATAAACACACTAAGACATACTCGGAGGCTCTGAGTAAAAATTTACCTAAACAGCAGAGGCCTCCAAAGCAGACACCCAAGCAACTGCAAACTCAATACACCACACAAACAACACATAAACAACAAAATCAGTGTGCAAAGCAGTCACTGCCCTTAAGGCCAAATACAACACCAAACATACTTGTCATAGGTGACTCCATAGTCAGACACACTGACGGCCTGCTCACCAGACTGAGTAAGGAGAAGGTCACAGTAAGCGGCCTGTCGGGCGCTAGAATCCACATAACGCAAGCACTCAGGTCTCTCAACAGCAGGTACAAGTACGACTCAGTCATTGTCCACGCTGGTGTCAACGACCTGAGACGCACTCCTTGGACTACATGAAAAGAGACATTGAGGAGCTCTCTGATTATGTAGCCCAGGCAGGTATGACCCTGACCTTGAGCAGTATCCTACCTTCACCTAGAATGATGCCACAATACAGTGATAAGATGATCAGCTTTAATAATTGGCTTAAATTCTGGTGTCATTCAAAGGGGATCCAATGTCTGTCTGCCTGGGATGACATGCTGGACAAGCCATGCTGCTTCAAGGGACGGCTTGCACCTGTCACCCCTAGGCTTCCGGATATTGGCAAAGGCTCTTGCCACCCCATAGTGCCTTTTTAGACAAGGCTCAAATTCTAAACCTACCACCCTAGAACACAAAAAGAAAAACTAAGGGTAATGCTGCTCAATGCCAGAAGTCTCAATCTCAAGATGCACACTGAGGCCCTTCTCAGTATGGAGAACATCGATGTCTGTGCTGTGACAGAAACCTGGCTCAAGGCTCCTGAGAGCACCCAGCACTATCAGGTTTCACCTCATATCATGCTGGCCCCAAAATCAGGACAACACCAAGAAGGAGGGGGTGTCCATATTCATAAAGGACACCCACACCTCAAGGTTGGTGGCAAAGCACGATGCATTGGAGACCATCCAGGTGCAATTAACCATAGGCAAGACTGCTCTGCAATTTGTAGCATGTTACAGGCCACCCTCTCAAACTCAGGAACCTCACATGGCCTTCCTGAAAACATTGGAGGGATAAATGTATCTCCAAACACCATCATACTAGGTGACTTCAACTACCCTAATATAGACTGGGAACACTACTCAAGCCCAAACACTCTAGCCCAAAGGTTCCTGGAGTTCATAAACTCAAATGCCATGGAACAACTAGTCACCATCCCCACAAGAGGAGAAAACATACTTGATCTCATCATCATGAACATGGGATCACAATGTTCAACACCGAAGTATACCCCTCACTGGTGAGATCAGATCATAAACTAATCTCGCTGGAGGTCCTCATCCCGCCCCCACCTGAAATAAAAAAGACAACAGTGAAAAACTTCTCAAAAGCCAACTTCACACTTCTAAAAACTAGCGTGGTCTCCTTTAAGGCCCCTGAGCCAGTGGTAAACATTACTCAAACCACTGATTCACTTACAAATGCCTTCTACCAGCACCTACAGGACTGCATGGATCAGCCAATCCCAAACAAAACTAAGACTCTTTGTACCAAAGGCAAGCATCCAGTCTGGTGGACCCCAGCCATAAACAAGCTCTACAACAAAAGGAGGAAGCTACTACAAGATAGAACAAAATCCTTGAAAGGTAAGACACCTTTGATCATTATAAGTAAAAAACTAAGAGCTCTCATAAAATCATCCAAGGCAAATTTTGAGAGAAAAATCGCCAAGGACTCAAAAGACAATCATAAGGCCTTCTTTAGCTATGTTAGAAACCTAGGAGGAAACTCCCAGATATGCTCAGGATTAGTTCAAAATGATGTGAAGATTACTGAACCTACACACATTGCCAACATACTGGCTGACAGGTTCAGTGCAAACTTCTCCCTCCCCACCCCCCCAAAAGGAGAGATATCTATACCAGAGGATTGTAGCCCCCCCAAACATCTCCAACGCCCAGGTGAGGAACTGCCCTCCAAGGCAAAAACACAGCATCCATGGGACCGGATGGTGTCCCGGCTGTGTGCTCCATGAACTCAATGAGGAATTAAACCCGCAGTTAGGACAGCTGTTTAATCTTAGCCTCACCTCAGGATACGCACTCCAAGGAGTGGCGACGGTGACTGTGGTCCCACTTCACAAGGGCGGTGCCTCCACAGACCCTGGTAATTACCATCCCATTAGCTTGACAAGCCTTATCTGCAAAGCCATGGAGAGGATCATAATGGAACTCATAAATAAAGACATAGGGAACTTGCAGACTTTGGATCCAACCCAGTTTGGCTTTGTCAAAGGCAGATCATGCCTTTTAAACTTGGTTGACATTTTCGAGACAGTCACCAAGGCCATTGATGAGGGAAAGGCAGTCCATACAGCCTACCTCGACCTGGCAAAGGCCTTCAACACAATACCTCACTCAGGTATCATCGAAAAACTCATCAGCTTGAATGTAAACCCATACATCACAAGATGGGTTGCAAACTGGCTAAGTGACAGAACCCACAGGGTCAGAGTTGCTGGAGCCATGTCAGACTCAAAGCCTGTCACAAGTGGTGTCCCACAGGGCTCAGTCCTGGGTCCACTCTTGTTCGGCATCTACTTTTCTGAAGTACAAGCAAACACAGGAGGGTTATGGTTGACAAAGTTTGCAGATGACTGCAAACTGGGCCATAGTCGAAAACACATCTGACACAGATATCCTTCAGAAGGGCCTCACAGAAATGGATAACTGGTGCCAGAGCCATGGCCTAAAGTTAAACGCCAAGAAATGCATAGTCATACCCTTCAGGAAAAACAAGGTTACCCCTAGCTACCATATAGGTGGCAATCCACTGAGCACAGAAGAAGTCATCAGGGATCTGGGGACCCAGGTTGACAGTAGCTTTTCGCTTGACACTCATGTTGCTAAAGTAGTTAGGAAAACCTTCTACATTGCCCACCTGATCATGAAGGGATTCACATCTAGATCAAGGGAGGTCATCGCCCCTGTACTCATCACTCATTAGACCTATGATTGAGTACAATGCCCCATTCGAATGTATCTGACCCGACACCTGCAGCAGCTGGAAAGGCCCCAAAAGTTCCTCACCAAAAGGATAAAGGGTCTCAAAAATATGTCTTATGCTGCCTGACTGAAAGAACTCCAGCTCTATTCAGTCTCATACCGCTTGCTCAGAGGTGACCTGTGCCTGACATATAAGGCCATGTCAAACCCAGATTTGATGAATATGCTTCACCTCAAAAAATCTAGATCCCTCAGAACCACAAGGGCGGGAGACTTAAACCTTGACACGGTTATTAATAGAACGTGCTGGAGGGACAAATTCATCACCCAGAGACTCCCTATGCTGTGGAACAAATCCCGGTACATGTGAGGCAGAGCACCTCGCTGGCCTTGTTCAAGAGGAATCTTGACCAATGGATGGGAGATCGCAGATATACCCCAGGGATTACTTCAGTGTCACTGCTTGACAGTGGCACAGCAAAATAATAGGCATAGCTTTATTCAAACTAAAGGGGTGGCAAAAGCCACATAACTATGGGCTAGGCTTATAAATGCCCTTGGGCAGATAGCCTAGTATGAACCTATGAACCTATGAACCTATGAATATGCTCTGGGTCTGTCAATGTGACAGGTTAATAGCACCAAAATGAAATGTGTCCCTGATGTTGTTATGCAGTGTCCCTGATTCAGTCTTCATTTACCCCAATTGTATGAGAGGTCTGATAGGGACAGAAAGCACATATTCTGCTGACTACCTTAGAAAGATGATAGAATAATAGGTATGCAGTAGCATGACTCGGCTGACGGATGTGGGTCTCAAAACCCAATTACTTGTCTGTATTGAAGAGTCTCAGTTCCCATGTATCAGCCAGATGGGTGCAGATTGTAAGAGGAACACACAAATAATATGAATAAAACACCGGACAGGCCTCCGATTCCGTACAGTCGAATGGCATGCCGTCGCCTAATGGGCAGCCATTCCCGATACTGTAGGCATGTAATCCGATGTAATAGGCATCACAAGGTAATATTGTGGTCCTCACTCCCACCCAGGGGTGTGAGCGTCATATGCAAGCACTAATGTCAGTGCATTTGCAAGTGCAGGAACGAGCGGGTGTAAGCCTGTTTGGCTACCAGTATGCGAGTATTACACTGGTAAAGCAATGTAGAGGCTAACCGAGTGTAAGAAGCTGTAACCAGAGGTTAGCATTGCTTAAAATCACACAAACCCAGGCACAACCACTCACAACTGCTTTAACGTTCCTTAATCCCTCCGTATCCAATGGCCTTGTCCTGCCTTGCAACAAAATAAACGGCCTCTGCAAGGCTTGGAACCAGGAGCCTGCACACACAGCTAATGTGATTTACTAATACAGCATGGCAGATATACAGACATCGGACATTATCACAAACATATCATACAGCACAGTCATTCAACAGTATAGGAATGTATCCCATCATGTAGATGTATGTGTGAGTGTTTATGTCCAGCATATAGGTACATACATATATAGAGATATATCAGGAACATACCATGTGGCAACAAAGCATTACAAATGAATGAAAAGGGAAACACCAGCGACACCTGGATTATGTAGTGGTGTTGTCCTATGTAATATCAAGACTCCCTCAGACAGACATGTGTCATTCATACACGCAAACAGTTGTACATTGGCCATATACATCACTCTGTGCATGTAATGTACATTAACACAACAGTACTTGTCCAATCATTATGTGAGAACAGTACTCTTGCAAGGTGCTGTGTGCAACATCATCATCATCATGATAAAGGTAAATGGGGTAACCATAGAGGGACCGGTAGTGTTGTGTGTACAATGGGGTCATCCGCATCACGTGTACTTGGACCATTTAGGAGTGATGAGCATACCAGGATCGTGCGCCTGAGGGACAGGGGTGAGGATAACAGGAGTATGTTGTGATGCATATTACAAGAGTTACATGTGTCCAGTGGGCATGTGTGTGAAATGGACAGCTATGTATAGGGCAAATGTCCTAGGAACTGATTGGCCTTATGTTTCCATAGGGTGAGAGTGGGATGTGGGGGAAGGAGAGTAGGTATGCCCATGGAGGATAGGTAGGGTAGGATCACAGACAAGACAGCATACAGGGTCGGTATATGACACATGTGGGGGGATACACTTCAGACGGGGATGGGTGTTCAGCATTCACAAGCCCATGGGAACAGTGGGACAGAAGTCCCCAGCCATGGGTAGCTGCCACTGCACCAAAACAGCTGCAAAGGAGGCAGTGCTGGGGGCTGTCCAGGAGGGGCAGCCTCACCCAGTAAATGTGACACACCACCCTTCAGCTTGCATATCTGGCTTCAGAACCCCTTAGTAAGCCCCCAGTGCACCATGTCTGGGACCGTATGACAGCAGACATGTTCCTGTCTGGCCCTGCTCCCAGGGGGTACATGCCCCATCCTCAGTGGTGGTACCACCAGAAGGTGGTATACAGCCAACAGAGGTTGAGGTCCAAGGCTGGGCCCCAGATGTGCTGGTGCCCAATGCCATGGTCAGCTAAAGTGGGACAGGAGGTTCTGCCAGGACCACTCAACCCATACAGCCTATGGCATTGCAGTTTAAACTCAGATATGGCTTAGTAATAGACAACAGCATTCAGGATTACCTACAGCAGTATGCATAGATATGACCATCAACCCAACACAACAGATGGTATACATTTGCAGAGGGAGCAGAACACATGCATATATACTGCATGACATCTGTACAATGTGTAATAGACGTGTGACTGCAACTATGAACAGTTGCCCATTATTGGCTTGCCACTGGGAATCCAAGACAGTGACTGTTATACCACTATTTCATGTGATATATGTCCAGTCAGGGATGCAATGGCAGTAACACATCCCTATCACCATGTATTGTCTGCAATCCTCACACTATGCTCCTGCTGTGCACAGATGTGTGTTCAGTGTGTAACACAGGAAACAAATGGTTCCACACACTGACCGGTACACAGATGGCCCTACAGATAGGGGTCCCTCATGAACAGAGCACTGTCATGTCTGTTTTAAAACATGCAGAATAGCCATTACCACACACAACATGTTAAACAGGCAGTAGTCTCAATGCAGCATAGCAACACTTACATGCTGTAGTCATGTCTGGCACATCACCCTCCTGTCTTTAGGTTATTTCCCACTGTGTATGATGCTTGAGCAACATCCAGATATCATCTATGATGCCATTTCAAAACACCACATCCAGGTACCACTCACAGCGACTGTCATGGCCAAACACCAACATGATGTTCCTAGATAAAGTACTGTGTTTATCATGCAAATGGCTATGGGAACATCATCATAGCTGTTCCACATGCAATCAGCTAGAGGAGGACTGCAATAGGTGCAGAGGCCATCACCTGATCATGGCCATCACTTACAATACACATGCTGCTGCTGAGCAAGTGTACACCTCCACATCCACCAGAGAGTGTGTGGGAGGGACAGACAAAGTACATCAGAGAAGGACTTGGAGACTAAACTCTAAGCATCATCTGCCACACCCCTACCAGTACAGGCATCAAACCCCTGACTGACTAGTCATTACTATTACATGTGCATGCAGATACTACATGTGACACAAAGCCGACATGTTGCTGTGCTGTAAGAACATATATGTGTTTAGGTGAGAGACATCTGCAACAGAGATACAGTAGACATACATTAGGTGTAGCACACCTGGCTGTCCACGTGAATGGATGCCATTGTCACCACAACCACACTCTCTAATGGACTCGCATTGACACTCTTTGCCAGGGCCACAAATACATTCCCTAACTACTTAGTTTGCCACACTGCAGTAATGCACAGGATGATATGCACCACAGGGGATATCTGGAGGTTCTATGGGCTAGGGCATGTGAACATGTTTGACATCTGTTGGTATACCAATGAGGGTTATACTGGGAGTGACTGTGGTTGGGAGCATCATAACCCACATGCAGACACAAGGTGCCAGTACTGACATGCATGTATGCATTGTTTCATGGGTGTGTAGTGGTTGGTTGTGCTAGATGGCTGTACAAGGCTGGGCGAGGGGTAATCCTTAGCATCGTGTCACTCCGACAATGGTGTGCAGTGTGGTACAGGGGTGTAGTGACTGCAATGTCCCACACAGATGGGTACTGCATGAACTGCCCTGACATCCTGGTTACCATTGTCTATGGCCATAGCTTTGCAATGCATGCTATGGCTGTGTTTGATAGCCCTTCACATGGACATTGCCTGGGATGTGCATGTCCCACAATACTGTACAGTGACATGTACAGGTGTACCTGGTTTGGCAGGCACATGTTGTGTACACAGACTGTTATCCCCGATATGCCAATACTGGCCTGGTGTGGCAAAACCTGCTTATAATCAGCAGGTCAACCCTGCACCTGCATTGATAGCATGATACAGGTATTCCCTGGTGTCAGTGGCATTGGTCCATACAGGGCACATGTGTACGGCATTATATGGCCTCTGTGGATCACATTTGATGGCAACACATATGTTGCAGGCATCCAATGGGGGAACATAGTAAAGGCACATTGTCCGCAATTATGTGCCTATTGTACCACTGTACAGGGTGCCATGTCCTCTGCAGCCTACTGCAATCACACCATGCCTACTATCTGTCATCAATGTGCATGGTACTAGCAACATAGCGGGATATCCTAGGCAAGTGTGTTTGTGTATGACACATGTGTGCACGACATATACCGGGTACTGGTAGGGTTGCATACTTTGTTCACCAAGCCTTTTGACAGATGTAGGGGTATGGCTTGCCAACACAGTCCCATGGCTGACTGACATCTGAACTCCTCATGAGGTGGCCATTGTGTCATAAGATGGACACCATGCAGGAAAACTACAAAATCCACTCCCCAACATGTCCAGTGGTTAGACACTCACAGCCACCTCCACACAGGCTCTGACAGGCAAACAGCCATGTCCTATATTCAAACCCCTACCTAACGTAGCACACTACAGCAATACACATTTAGGGCATGCGCTACGGTGAATACTGGGTACAGCACTCTTAGAGGTGTATTCCTAGGTGGGTGACAACAGCAGGATTGACAAAATTGGTCATGTGATTTGTACATAGAGAGCATATTCTACAAAGCATTGTACTTGTCTCACACAGACACACACACACACACACACACACACACACACACACAGTTGGCAAGTTTGGGATTAGAACACTGACCTAACTATGTTATCACACTACAGCATTACGTACTTACAGAACGCGCTACCAAGAGTACTGGGTCACAGCACTCCCAGAGGTGTAATTCTAGGTGGGTGACATCATCAGCCTTGCCAAAGTTGGGTATAGGAATTGTATGGAGTGTGAGTAGTATAAACACATTGTTCTGTCCTCAGGCAGACAGACAGACACACACACACACACACACACACACACACACACACACAGTTGGCAAGTCCGGGATTAGAACATCGATCTAACTACTTTAAAACACTACAGCATTATGCAGTTACAGAACACGCTACTGAGATTAGTTGGTCATAGCACTCCCAGAGGTGTATGTCTAGGTGGGTGACATCATCAGCCTTGCCAAAGTTGGGTATAGGAATTGTATGGAGTGTGAGTAGTCTAAAAACATTGTTCTGTCCTCAGGCAGACAGAGAGACAGACACACAAACACACACACACACACAGTTGGCAAGTCCCAGATTAGTACACTGACCTAACTGCTTTATCACACTACAGCATTATGCAGTTACAGAATGTGCTACTGAGATTACTGGGACACAGCACTCCCAGAGGTGTATTTCTAGGTGGGTGACATCATCAGCCTTGCCAAAGTTAGGTATAGGAATTGTATGGAGTGTGAGTAGTCTAAATGCATTATTCTGTCCTCTGGCAGGTGAAGACACACACACACACACACACACACACACACAGACACACACACACACACACACACACACACACACACACACACACACACACACAGACACACACACACAGTTGGCAAGTCTGGGATTAGAACACCAACCTAACTACTTTATCACACTACAGCATTACGCAGTTACAGAACGTGCTACCGAGATTACTGGGTCACAGTACTCCCAGAGGTGTATTTCTAGGTGGGTGACTTTATCAGTCTTGCCAAATTTGGGTATAGGAATTGTATGGAGTGTGAGCAGTCTAAAAGCATTGTTCTGTCCTCAGGCAGACGGAGACATACACACACACACACACACACACACACACACACACACACACACACACACACACACACACACACACACACACACACACATGCCAGTGGTGGGATCAGAACACCTGCCTATCTACAGATCACTATTACAATAGTGCATAGTTACGAGTCATGCCACAGAGACTACACATTTCAAGGTTGTCATTATGACCTTCTACGAATGTGGATATCAACAGGGATGCTGACAGTTAAGATGTACATACCTGTGAACCTGTGTGTTTAAAGTAGGAATACATCCTGAACTGGAGTATACCCATCTGTGGAATGGACAACTACTATCACTATACAGGGTTACAATGGCCATGTCCATACACATAGAGGCACTTAACCAACACAAGGTGTCACTAGGCATGCTCACACACTTAATAGCACAGGGCTGTTTGGAATGCACTACATCTCCAACTACACAAGGTTAAACTAGGCATGCTCATACACTAAAGTAGCGCAGGGCTGTTTGAGATTCACTCTGATTCTAAATACAGAAGGCCACAGTGGCCATGCTATTACAGTTAGATGTAAAAAACACATTGTAATGGACTCCGTTGTTAGTAGTTGTCATTGTTAGCAGGAATGCTGCACTACATATATCTGACACAGGTCATCTACACAATGTCTGCTGCTGTCTGTCACCTTAGATGTACCATTCTATACCAAGCACAATACTACCACTTGCAGTGATGTCTTGCTAGGAGTGGCAACTGCTTGACCAACACAATGAGCCAATGTCCTGCTGTAATTATGAGGTTGTCCAGTGTTTGTCATTCTGGGATTACATGACTGAAAGTAGACAGGACTTTGTCACATACCACATGCATCCATGATTCAAGTGAGTGGGGATAATACCTAGGTCGCATTCGCCCATATAGTGCCATTCCAAGGCAAATGTCCTAAACACAGGATAACACCCTGACACCTAGAGGACGACTGCATTGTATGCTTATGCTAACCTGTGCTAGATGTGTAGCATTCATAATCACAGCTGCTCACTGTAGATCCAAAAATGGGAAATACTAACATCTGTGCAGTGAGGAACATCTGGCTGAAGGCTCTATAGTGCACAATAGCACTACCACCATATACCTCAGAACCAGACATGTGGGCCATAACACAGGTACGGACCACTCCAGCTGGTAGTGTCCCCACATACATAGAGGCCACTCACATGTACTGACCGGTACTCCCACAAAAGGCATCACAGATGAGTCAGGTGCAGGTCACAGTGTCAAAAGCTGCATTCTAGAATGTAACCCTCAGACACCACCATGCCCTCGGACCACCAACACACATCCATACATGTGGTATGACATATACTAGTACAACACCATGTGAACTTTGACTGGTGAGCTGTACCTAGCTCTACATCAACTGTGCAGAGTACCCATGTACTGACACAGTTGCATCATGTGTTATGCAATGCAATGATACCACTGTTTGTAACCAGGTCAGCTGCACACATTCCAGGGTCCCTCAGTTATTTACAGCATTAACAGATGACTGTTGCTGTACACCCTCATGTTTGGATAAGACATGCATGTACCTGCCCTGGATATGTACATGCCACACACATACAACATATTTGTAAATAGCATAGCTGTTGTTGTCCTTTGTGCAGACATGCGGCTACAGCCATTACACACATGCCCATGGAAGGTCCATGGCTGCTGAATGCTAACAGTACATAAGGTGTGATATCAATGTTGACAGAGGTAACATTCCCTCTGTACTGGTCACCCATGACACCTATCATATCATATCATACAACAGTACATGTGTCATGTATGTCATTTTGTCCACCAAATGCAATGCCTACAAGCATAGCCAAATGACAGGAATATAGGACCTACACATATGTACATGTAGTGGTGTGAGCTCAGATACCATGTGTGTGCAGTTGCTGATGCTTGCAGGTGATGTGTGTCTTAGTACATCATGCAGTTGCAATGCAGCATCAACATTGCCAACTGTATATGGTGATATGCTGAAAGTATGGTAAGATGTACTTCAGGTATGGACAGATGTGTGGACATAACTAAGTGGTGGGACATCTTTGCAGATGGATGTTTACTGAGGACAGCTCACAGGTGTGTCACAAGCATTCCTACAATAACCTGTGTAACCACTAAGCTATGGTTTTGTTAATTGAAGGGGGACACACACAACTTAGACAGCAGTCAGGGTGACACCGAAGGTAAATCACTTGACACCTGCAACAGTTAAGACCTCCCATGTGCATATATTGTGCATATATCAGCACAGTTGCTGAAGGAAGCATCAGTACACTATGTAACTCATGCAATACTGCTGTAAGTCTGTCATACGTATCATGAGATAGGCAGGTGTTTGATTCACAATACTGGCATGTGTGGTTGAGTGTGTGTCCACATATGTCACGTATGATGAGGAATACATCTCAATTGTTACTCACTCTCTGTACACTGTTGTAGACATCTGTACAGACTGCAATGTAGAAAGCTGGACATAGGCAGGGGTGTATCTCACACATGTGAGGTATCTGTATGTGCATGACATAGGTGCATTAAATAGTGAATGCCACAGAGAGAGAGTGTGTGTGTGTGTGTGTGTGTGTGTGTGTGTGTGTGTGTGTGTGTGTGTGTGTGTATGTGTAAGTATGTATGTATGGCTGTCTGGTCCCTGGAGTGAGGATGTATGTTACCATAGTGAACTGATAAGACCCCTCCCCCATCCAGGTAATGAAATCTAGTATCCCTGTTGATGTCCTCAATCTTAGGCCATACTGACTACCTGTACATGTGTAAACTCTGTGGCACGTCATGTAAGTGGACAGTACTGTAATGATGATTTGCACATAGGCAGGGGTCATCACCTCAACACTAGCAACTGTGTGTGTGTTTGTATGTGTGTGTGTGTGTGTGTGTGTGTGTGTGTGTGTGTGTGTGTGTGTGTGTGTGTTACTGTGTCAGTGAATCCATGAGTGTGTGGGTGTGTTACTGTGTCTCTGAATACATGTGTGTAAATACCTGAGTGTGTGTGTGTATTTGTGTGTTCGCATCCTGCCATGGGAACGTGTATTACTGCTTCCCAATGAGGCAACAAGCTTTCCACTGGCCTCTACCCTTGTCATCAGCTAGACTGCTCTCTTACCTCCCCACTCCATGTAACTGTACCTGTCATGTCACCCAGTATGGATGTCACGTCTCTAGCCACAGTAGCTTAATACACAGCTATCATGCTCTTGGATCAGTAGATCAGTAGACATGTTTGGAACGTGGGACTTTCTAACTGTGATATGGAAGCTACAAAATGCAACTTTCTAACTGTGATATGGAAGCTACAAAGTGCATGCTGGTATTTTCACACATACCTGTGAGTAGTCCACATTTACATATGGGACACTAACTGCAAACATTGACATCCACCTGCACATGCATTTAGACCTGAAGGAGGAAGGCAGAACATCAAGACCAACATGCAGTTACTGGTGTTATACATGACACATACTGTTAACAGTGCAAAATGCATTCTAAACCTGTACTACATGGTATGTCTGCTGCCTGTCAACAGTACACAACAATTGTAATCTACATTTATCTTCCTAGTCTGTTCACCCTGTGCATCTGACCATATGAGCATGTCCCTGCACCGATGGTGTAGATGGCAGGGATGTGGCACAGGCATCATCATATGCACAGGGTGATAATGTTTCCCAGAGGCCTAGGCTGCACCATTTGATGACATAATGTGTGTGGGTTAGGGCCTTTGATCTCATTGGGTGGGTGTGGATGGTATGCATGTGTGTATTACAGTGCCGTACGTATTTTTCCTGTGTGTGTGTGTATGTATGCACACAGTTCTGGCATGTGTCTGGCCTACACAGGGGTATTATTGACAGCTGTGGACTGTACAGGCCAGGTTTTACAGTTCAGTGTCCTGGCACGGCCAAGTGACCTGTGCCTGCCAGGGGTTGCACGGGCACTACCAGGCAGAGGTGCAGATTGGGTACTGTCTGATAACACATGTCCACTAGAACCATGTCCCTTTTGGGACCATCCAGGGCCATGTGCACATGGCTTGTCCTGTCCTGGTGTGGACAGCACAGCACCAGCTGCACTGCTGCTGCTACCACCACTATTGGAGCGGGCATGTGAGGTAGTTCGTTCACGTAGACCTGCAACAGGTGATGTAGCTAGCCTATGTCCACGTGCCTGATGCCTCACTCCTACCAGATGTTCCAGCACAAATGTCTCACACTCGCAGATTGTAATGCCATGGTCAAGGACTCCAACCATGTCACCCAATTGTCTATCCAAAACTTCAGCAAGCTGCTGTTGAGCATTTGCCATTGCCTGGATGTTGTTGTTTAAAGAATGGACAGCAGCCCTCTGAAGCCTCTGACCTTCTCTGGTGTGCTGTTGAGCACATGCCTGTGCCTCCATTACAGCCTGAAACATGCGTCTGGTGACACCAGCTGCTGCAATCTGTCTTGCAGGGGCATGTTGGCCAGAGGTCCTCCTATAAGCAGCACTGGCCACATGCCTGTGTGGGGCATCACCAGTCAGTTGGCTGACACCATGGTGTAGCAGGCACACCTTCCATAACCTCCGCAGTTTCCTGTTCCAAGCTACCACACGCCAACTTTCCTTTTTCTATAGCCACTGGTGATGAGGTATGTGTTGGCATGAGAACTGTGTGTGGGGATGAGGGGGGTATATAGGTGAAATGGTAACCAATGGTACAGATTCAGCCCCTGACAACCCTGCCTGTGCCTCAATCATACGTTCATCATCACTGCTAAAGTCTGTGAGGACACTAACATCAGATGGAAAGCAGGAGGGGAATGCACCTACATCAACACCTGTGAAGGGCAGACAAGAACTGTACAATGCAATCTATACAATAGACACACACACACACACACACACACACACACACACACACACACACACACACACACACACAGACACACAGACACTCACAGAGATACACACACAGACACACGCTATGGCACCCAACATGCATGTGTTATGACAAAAGGCATGCAACATGCATGTGATACGGCAGATGGCATGCAGCTCAGACAATAATAGTGGTAGTTTATAAGCAGCACTGGCCACATGCCTGTGTGGGGCATCACCAGTCAGTTGGCTGACACCATGGTGTAGCAGGCACACCTTCCATAACCTCCGCAGTTTCCTGTTCCAAGCTACCACACGCCAACTTTCCTTTTTCTATAGCCACTGGTGATGAGGTATGTGTTGGCATGAGAACTGTGTGTGGGGATGAGGGGGGTATATAGGTGAAATGGTAACCAATGGTACAGATTCAGCCCCTGACAACCCTGCCTGTGCCTCAATCATACGTTCATCATCACTGCTAAAGTCTGTGAGGACACTAACATCAGATGGAAAGCAGGAGGGGAATGCACCTACATCAACACCTGTGAAGGGCAGACAAGAACTGTACAATGCAATCTATACAATAGACACACACACACACACACACACACACACACACACACACACACACACACAGACACACAGACACTCACAGAGATACACACACAGACACACGCTATGGCACCCAACATGCATGTGTTATGACAAAAGGCATGCAACATGCATGTGATACGGCAGATGGCATGCAGCTCAGACAATAATAGTGGTAGTTTATTATACATCTCTGGGTTGCACACAACACCATGCACGTGTCATAGCAGAAGGCATGCACATTACACAATCATAGTAGTAGTTAGCATACATCCCTGTGTTACACCATGTAGACCAGCACAGGTTAACAGTACACCTGCCTGATGTATGGCATATGACTTTGACAATCACATGTAGTATGACATGTGATCTGCTGACGTGTGCAATGGCATGCATACATGTTTAACACAATGGTGTCCTGTCAAATAAACAGTGGAGTAATGGTGTCCCAATGCAGGGATGTGTTATACTAACATGGACCTTCCGCTGATGCAGTGTTGTCTGTCCACCCTACAGATATACTGCACATTTAGCTGATGTGCATGGCCATTGCAGGGAATCATGTGGCATCTCTATTGCTATACAGTGTGAGTTACAGATACAGTTCATAGACATGACTGTGTTCAGATACAATACATATATACTGTGGAATGTGACCCATGTCACTGAGGTGTATACACACTAAACCATGATGTGGAATGTGTGACACAGGTCACTGAAGGGTATACAGATGACACCCTGCACATCTGCAACCATATTGCTGCTGCCTGACAACTATGGCCAGACATGGCAAACTCGTCGGTACACCATGTCCCACATGACATCTGTGTACCACACACACACACACACACACACACACACACACACACACACACACACACACACACACACACATGAGGAGCAATGATGACAGTGATGTCTGACACCAGCAAGGGGAATGTACTGTATCTGTGGTCTGATGTGGTTGTCTGTGTATGTATGTGGATACTGTACAGGTGACTGCTGTCATGTCAGGACACACTCAAGATGTTCAACACATCTTACGTGGTGGATTGATGTCACACCTACAGAAGACATGCACAGGCCTGTAGGATGTCTAGTGTTCCACATCTGCAATATAACCATTACACAAAGGCCATAGTTGGAACATGTGGAGCCAATGTACGACGGGGTGTACACACAAGCACATCACGTCTGCTGTGTGTGTTGCTTCATGTCTCTGGCCATCCTCCATGGCCATGTGTGAACATGTGTTGGCCAAATGGTTGTGACAGACATCTATTTTACATGTCTGTGTTGTCCCGTATGACATACACCCATAGATGTCATATGCTCCACTGACAACAGGGTTATGTAGACAAAGGGTGGTACATTTGGTATGTGGGATATGTTTTTCAGGATAGTTAAGCAGTGTTGCAGCCAGCCCACTAGATGTCATGGACATGTCAGATAGCACATAACATTGTGTTACATTCATAGCAGGGGTATAATCCACACTGGTGAATCCTGTGGACTGGCCATACTCCAGCTCACTGTGTAGTACTGTTTGTATTCCCCAAATGTGTAGTTCTGATCTGTAGTGCATGTCCCTACAGTGAACAACACCTCCACCATTGTATGCATAGCTGTCCACACATCTGGCAATGACAGTTTGTGAGGTTTCATGTCAGTGTTTCACATAGTTTGCAAGTATTGCACATGGGTAGCCATTGTGATGCATTGCAGGTCCGACCTGTATATTGTGACAGGACCATACATTATGTGTACATGTGGTAAATGGCCACATGGGAGATAGATCTGTGCATTAACATGCCTGATAAATAATAACAGTCTCACCTAACATGCCTGATAAATAATAACAGTCTCACTTGCAACGGGCTGCTGTCGCAGCGGAATGCCAGAGGTACCTAAATAAGAGTGACACAGCAGTATGATCATTATCCATGCCTGTATGATAGCTACAGGGTGCAATGTGCATGTTAACACATACGCCAGTACAATAGACTATACTATGGAGTATGCACATGTGTGCATATACAGAGTAGCATACTATAGTATGCGGCATGTGTGTATACATGCCTTGCATATGATGTTACATTACATATTGTACAGTGACACATGTAACTATATGGAATATA
Organism: Protopterus annectens; assembly: GCF_019279795.1. Classification (NCBI taxonomy): domain Eukaryota; kingdom Metazoa; phylum Chordata; order Ceratodontiformes; family Protopteridae; genus Protopterus; species Protopterus annectens. Next base: position 1,381,286,151 of record NC_056726.1, on the reverse strand, counting down.
GTTGTTATATGTGCAGTAGTGACTTACCAGGCAACTCCAGGCTCGGTGATTGAGAGACACCCACCTCCACAATATCAGCTAAGGCTTGTGGATGTTGTTCTGCAGGTGTCCCCAGGTTGGCCAGTAGCTCCTCGGTACATGTGAGTGGGGGCTGGGTTGGTAGCCCACCACCTGTTGCACCTTGTTCCCTGGTGATTGCATTCACACTCTGTTTCGCCCATCTAATTAGGTCTGTACAGTGTCTGCACACCTGCTGGTATGCGCGGTTGTGGCCACCCACATCATTAACCCTCCTGCGAAGTTCCTGCCACAGGGCATCCTGCTGCTGTGCATCCTGTGGCTCTTGGCTGAACAGTACATGATGATTATCAAGTAGGTATGGGATGAGGGCCTCATCCTTCGAGGGGGTATAAGCTGGCAGCCTTGCACATGGCATACCTGGAAGACATAATGATGGAGACTGGTCACAGTAACTCACAGAGACATACAGAGCTACAGCTGAACATATATGTTTATCACATTTATTACGATTAAATAGTTGTCTTTGCAAATCTACATGACACTGACACCACTGACATGTTTGTGTCACACACATTTGACACTCAATGGTGATTGGATATTATCACCATATATGTGTGTGTCACCTGATTACATTGCTCATACTCCATGTGGATGCTGTCTTGATGTGGGCATGTCTGTTTGCTTGTACTGATGTTCTTACCTATCAGCGCATGCCTGAATGTGTCCACATTAATGCAGTCGACCTTGATGCTGTGTATATGTCACATATAAAGACATACACTGCCTTAACGGACATGACCTGTGACCCTGCAGACTTGCTCATGGAAAGTTTTACATGTATGTGTTTTGCCATATACATCTACATGGCACTGTACAGCAGTTCAACATCCTGCCATGTATCACCTGTGTTGCACATGTGATACACATGGAACACTGGTTAGCCTGATGGTATTTGCAGGGTTGGATATCAACTATAGCATGTACGGTCAAAGTCAACTAGTAGGCTATTTGCCCTGGACCATGTATGAGCCTAGAATGAAAGGTTATCTGGCTGTAGATGACAGACAGGTTTCTGGGGCCAGGTCAAGCAGTGCCACATAACTGATTCACAGGGTTAATAATATATTTTCCATGCTGTCTCACACCATGTCTGAAAGTGAGGCAATGTGCAGCTTTGCTGGACAGGGATGCATAGTATGGCAGGAGTATGTAAAGTGTATGGGGCAAGGATCTGTCCAGCATGTGGTGATCCTTGTATTAGGAAGGTGGATGTCCATGAAGTATGTGTTTGAGATCAGGATGTGTACGTGTAGCATGTTCAACATCACTGGGGTGGACATGGCTTTATTCAGGGTAGGCATCATGCTACATAGTGGAGATGGGGATTGGGAAGGCTGGTGTAGGCCTTAAAGGAAATATGTGATCTGATTTGGGTCACTTGAGTGTTGAGTATGGCTGAACAATGATCTCTATATTCATGGAAGGCACACTGTCATGATTAGGGTTGCCACTTATGACTACCTGAGAGGTGTGGTGATGTAACTATCACAGGAATGACAACTGCCCAGCTGCATCCCTTACACACAGTGCCCATTATGTTGACCGCTGGCTCGGTGGTAGTTCATGGGTATAGGGTTATTAACATAGGGGTGACAATGCAATATGTAGATGTCAGATTGTGGTCATATGTCACACACCTCACCCACAAAGTCCCTTCTGTATGTTGTCCGCAACACTCATTGAGTCAGCTATTGCTTCTAGGTCATAGTCATTCACATACTTCAATAGGCAGATGCCTTCTGTTAGTCTGTGTTGTATAGACTACAATGAGGGAGAGTACAATGAATTAACCCTGTCTTGCTGTAGCTGGCACTGGTGTGATGTGCATGTATTATTAAGGTACCTTCTGTAGGGTTGGTTCTGCCATCAGTTCAGTTGCAAAACACTCCTGTGACACAGGAATGTACATCTAGTATACTGAGTGTAGCTGGAACACAGTATGGTTGATGATGTCCTATGACTTGGCAAGGTTATGATATGCTGTGTGAAATCAACCTTACTGTCATCTACATCTGTACCGCTGACATCAAATAAGTTGTTCAAGGTTCATGACCTTTCAGACCAGACTAAGCAGGGTAATAGTGAAGTACTTCCCATTATCAGTGGTGTCTCCCTCTTTGTGGGTTGTGATAACTGTTGGTGTGCACCATTCAGTGTGTACACAGCCTGACATGAAGCTATGTTTTACATGATGTGTATGTGGAGAGCAAATTGTTTTGCCATATGTGTATGATACAACCTGGGATGTGGACAGGTCCCATGCAGCCTGAGTGCAGCTTGTACCTGCATAGTTGTGGTTACAGTGGCTCTGTAGTGTACATGGATATATGACTGTGTACCTGTTTAGGGGGGCAGTGTGTTTATGTTATCCAAGACCATATCTGGATGAACAGGTGCTATTTCCATAGGTGCAGTGCATCTCATGCTATAATGCTGTGAAGCACAGCAGGCCTTGTTGCCATTATGTTTCATGACACAGCTATGGAATCCTCTGTGGCTGGCCTCATAATATGTGGATGATGAGTTTCACAGTAGCTTTGTGTGGCATTATATGGTGCATCTACATCGTACAGAGGCTGTCCATAGGTCATCTTCCTCTCATGTGTGTTGACTCTTGCAACAGTTACTACCTTCTGTGGTACAGTTTAAGGCAGGGTACCACCGGTTTGCCTTCATGTTTGTGTTTGGTTGAATCCTGTTCCTGTTTCACTGGTACAATCACTGCACATATGTGAGTGCTTAAAGTGCATTTGTGTATAACTCAGCCTTTGCACATGCACTGTATATCTGCATGGGTGCCATGACAGTCACCACTTCGCTCTTAAGGAGCATAAAATTGGCTTTGAAGACTGACCATGTGTGGCATACTGTTAGCCCTGTTTGTGTGACTATGGTGATCCAGGTCATTGCTGTTGCTGAAATCCAACATGCATTGAGCACAGGTGTTAGTACATGATGAGTCTTCCCAGTTCATAATGGGATAGCTGAGTGGCCATGATTATGGTTTCCTGTCTCAAAACTGGTATTCCCCATTACAGCACAATGACAGTTGGGAATTCTGAGACATGGTGGATGATCTTTCACAAGGTACATTTTGGATTAAACTTTGGCACAAAGGTTGTTGCTCAGCATAATGCATCTTACGTTGTGCAAGTGCAATTAGCGTGGGGGTATACATATCCCTCAGGAAGTTGGACACACCTGTGGGCCATGTGTTCCAATAAAGGGTGATGGCCATGAGATGAGGTGTGTGTTATAACATGGTCATGCAGGGGTGCTCTCCAGAGCATTGCACCATAACTATCACTGCACAGATATGTTCCCCATGTTTCAGATTGCCGTATGTGAGCCCATATTGAGTACCTGATTTGTATCATTGACTGTCCCTGTTGCACCAGTGGACTTTCACTTGAACTTGGCATGATGAGGGCACTATAGGGGAAGCACAGGCCATTGCCAGTATCCGGATTCTCAGGGGTTATAGGTGCAGGCCCTGTCTGGCAAAGCATCATGGTCTGTCGACCATGTTATCCCAGGAAGAGGGATGCTGGATACTCTTTGAATTACACCAGTACATTACATGATTGTGGAATACCATTCTTGTACCTGTACTGCTGCATCATTCTGGCCAATGGCAGAATGCTACCCAGAACTTGGGACATACCTGCATACCTGATGGTTCCTACATGTGTTTCCATGCAGTCAAGGCTACTGCATCACAGGTCCTGCACAACAACATAGAATATGCCAGAGACATGTGTATAGTTCAAAATGCGGTCTGAGTGCATGGGTATGTGGTTAATCATGGCAGACAGGTAGTTGACAGTATGTTTGCCCTCATATAGCTCAGTGTGTAACATAGTGCTAGAGTTTGCATTCACAAATGCGTACTGTTGGCCATGTTTCTGGCCACGTGTTCTGAGGAGTGAGACAATTATACAAACTATGTCATACAGTCTTTGTATTCTGTTGTCTGTCTATTCCAACTTGGGAAGCCTCCTACTTGGCCAGAAACTTAGAGGCCTCTGTGGATGTGTGTGAATTCTGGCGGCATGCGTGTGCGTCCTTACTGTGTTCTGGTAAGGGTATGTGTTAGTTGTGGTGATGGGATACATGTGTTAACCTACGCCTCTTGACTGTCTAGTCCAGTCATGGGTGTAGAATGGACTGCCTCCAAGCTCACCCCTGTAGCTGCATCCCTGACAATGTGTGGGGTGTTGTGTTAGGTGGGTTTAGCAGTGTACATGTCTTAGAGATTGCATTCCCCTGGGATGGCCACATACACAAAGCTAACAGTAGTAAACACCAGTAGCTGACTAGTGGTCATGCCTGTATGAGCATTTAGTACTACAAGTACCATGTACTGTATTTAGTTTACTTACTGCTTATGCAGATGTTTTAGACAGTGATGCTCTCAAGTACATATTTGTGTTATGGACATGGCAACACTAGCTATTACAGGAACATGGTAGCTACCTTTAGTAGCTGTCCCCCTCTGAGGGCCACATCACATCCTGATAGTTGAGTACAGATGATGCACATGTCAAAATGGCTGTATCCTTGTCTGGGTATATGCTCACATACCCGCCAGAACCATGAGCTCTGTTGGCCACAGACACCCTGTCCCCCACAGTCACATATCAATAGACTCTGCTGCCAATATCGACATGATCCAGATATGATCAGATAGTGTAGGCCAACACATATGAAGCAGCTATTACACATGGGCAGCAGTTTCCTTCATCTTACACTCCTACAGCAGATATCACACTAGAGTTAAGGATGATATGCACCCTGTTTCATTACCAGTACTGTCCACTTATTTCCAAGCAGCTGTTAGTCCGCCAATGAGAGGTTAGGCTACACAAAACTAAACGTTCAACCAGTGTGTCTCTACTGTCAATATCCACTCTATGTAGGTGTGCACATAGCCATTTGGCACAGCCTGTAACAAGGGTCAGTACACATTTGCAGAACATGTACACATGCACAGCTGTCATTGCTTGCAAACAATAATAGAGAGGTGGATATTAGGCAATGAGGACCTTTGTGCAAGGCTCAAAAGACAAACCCACCACCGTATATAGCACAAGTAACCATAAACTGAGGGTAATGCTACTCAACGCCAGCAGTCTGGACCTCGCATTGCATGCACTCGAGGCACTCATCTGTATGGAGAACATTGATATCTGTGCAGTAACAGGAACCTGGTTTAAGGCTCCAGAGAGCACCACAGCATCACCAAGCAATAACTCATACCACACCTTTCAGCCACAGAAACAGGACCAAAATACAAATGGCGTGGGTGTATCCATGTTCATTAAGGATACTCACACCTCCAGGTTAGTGGCGCAGCATGATGCATCACAGATCATCCAAATGCAACAAACAATGGCCACAACTGCATTCCAAATTGTAGCTTGCTACACATCGCCCACCATGACTCAGGACCCACAATCTGCATTTCCAGAGACACTGGGACATATGAAGGCCCTACCAAACACCCTATTACTGGGTGATTTCAACTACCCAAACATTAACTGTGAGAACTACTCAAGTACTAACTCCCTTGCCCAGTGCTTCCACGAATGTATACACTCAAACGTCCTGGATCAACTGGTCAACACCCCCACCAGAGGGAACAACATATTGGTCCTGGACATCACCAACATGGGTGACCAGCGTTCCACACCTGACGTCAACCCCTCACTGGTTAGATCAGACCATGGGCTAATCACTCTGGATATTCACATTCCGCCCACAACCCCAAACAAAGAAATCAATGTGACATACTTTTCCAAAGCAAACTTCACATTGCTTAAGACTGAGGTTAAAAGGTTCACAGCCATCATGACAATGGACAATGCTGACCAGGATGCAGAAACCTATGCAAAGGAACTCTATGATCATCTGCAGGAATGCATGGATCGTGCTATCCTAAGGCAAACCAAGACTCACTCCTCCAAGAAAAAGGAAACCAGTCTGGCGGACCTCTGCCATAAACAGGCTCTTCGATAGAAGGAGGATACTAGTACAGATAAGAATGAACTCCATAGAAGGAAAGACATCCCTGATCAGTATCAGCAAGACACTACGGTCCCTCATAAATTCTTCCAAGGCTAGCTTTGGAAGAGATAATTCCAAGGACTCTAACAATGACCACAAAGTGTTCTTTACCTACGTCAAGAACCTAAGTGGATACTCTCAGATCTGCTCTGAGTTGGTGCAAACTGGCAGACAATACACTGAACTGACTGATATTGCCAACATTTCAGCAGACAGTTTCAGTGCAAACTTTACACCCCTCTCACCCCCAAAAAGGCTCATAACCATACCAGAGGAATGTACGATTCAAGCAATCACTGACACTCAGGTTAAAACAGCCCTATCCAAAGCCAAGAACACAGCCTCAATGGGACCAGACAGTGTCCCAGGCTGTGTCTTACAAGAGCTCCAAAATGAATCAACCCCTCACCTAAACACAATGTTCAAACACAGCCTCTCTACAGGCTATGTACCCACAGAGTGGTGCACAGCAACAGTTATTATACTCCACAAAGGTGGCGCCACAATGGACCATGGGAACTATTGCCCTATAAGCCTGACTAGCCTGGTCTGCAAGGTTATTTAGCACATCATCATGGATCTCATTCACAGAGACATTGGGTACTTCCAAACCTTTGACCCCACCCAGTTTGGCTTTGTTAAGGGCAGACCATGCCTCCTAAACCTGGTGACTTGTTTGAGACAGTTACCAAGGCATTAGATGAGGGTAAGGAGGTCCACACAGCCTACCTTGACCTCTCACAGGCTTTCAACACCATTCCCCATTCTGGTATTATAGACATACCCATCCACCTGAACATTAACCCCTACGTCATGAGATGGTTTGCAAAGTGGCTCACAGACAGAACCAACACAGTGAGAGTTGCAGACCCTAGGTCCGACTGTAAACCAGTTACAAGTGGTGTCCCCCAGGGCTCAGTCCTAGGACCCCTTATGTTCCGTATATACTTCTCTGAGGTACAGGCACGCACAGGAGGACTTTGGCTGAAAAGGTTTGCAGATGACTGCAAACTAGGGGCCATAATTGGCTCCCATGCTGATACAGACACCCTCCAGAAGGGTCTCACTGAGACAGATACCTGGTGTCAATATCATGGCCTCAAGCTGAAAGCCAAAAAGTGCATAGTCACCCCCTTTGGAAAAAAACTAATTACCCATGGACTACCATATAGGTGGTAGTCCTCTACATAAAGAAAAAGTAATAAGGGATCTGGGAACCCAAGTAGATAGCAATCTCTCCTTTGATAACCATATTACCAAGGTGGTTAGAATATCCTTCTACGTGGCTCCCCTAATCTCAAATGGGTTCGCATCCAGAACAAAGGAGGCTATTGTGCCTCTACTCATGACTTATTAGACCCACTATAGACTACAACACCCCATTTGGGATGTACCTTACAAGACAACTGCAACAGCTTGAAAGACCACAAAGGTACCGCACCAAGAGGATTACTTACCTCAAACAGATGACCTATGCAGCTCAACTAAAGAAACTCCAGCTGTACTCAGTTGCATACCGTGTACTCAGAGGTGATCTCTGCTTGACATACAAGGCCCATGCCCAACCCAGTATTGGTGGATATGCTCCACCTAAACAAAAGCCCCTGAGAGCCACATGCTCTAGGGATATAAGCCTTACCACAATGATAACTAGGACGTGCTGGAGAGATAGATTCCTGACCCGGAGACTCCTCATGCTTTGGAACATGATTCCAATGTACATCAGGCAGGGACCTTCACTAGCACTCTTCAAGAGGAACCATGATGGGTGGATGGGAGACAGATCTATACCCCGGGGATCACTGCAGTGGCTCTGCCAGACAGAGGAGCAGGGAACTAATGGATCTGCTGTTCAGAGGCACAGGGAACTAACCTAAGGGGGTGGCGGAAGCCAACACACTCTAGCTAGGCTTATAAATGCCCTTGGGCAGACAGCCTAGTAGCTACCTATGAACCTATGAAACTATTACATGTCTTATGTGCATGTATAGTTAACTAGCTCTTCCATTTTACTTTGCTATCATGCTGATAAACTGTCGGGTGACTACAAGTCATATGTATCCTGTTATTGTGTATTGTAAATGTCAATAGACATAACTAATGTTTGCCTAACATAACAGTAATGCTATGTAAAATGTAATACATATCTGCCTACAATACTGTACATTACACAGTTATTGGCACAATATCCCACAATGCAAATCATAATTGCACAGTAGGCCCACCGTCGACATGTTATTCTCTGTAATACATCCATACATATGCCGACTGTTACAATCTATCAACATATACTATCCCCTGTTATAGCATGTACTTGTTGGACCAACCCTGCCACTGACAGCGGCTGTAGAGGAATTGTTGGGTTCAAAGCCGTTATATAGCATCCCTTGTGGTGTATGAGGTGTTTGCCTTGTGACGTACAGCAGTACACACATAAATATTAAAAGCATTACTATGCTCAACAATACATCACTACTAGATAACTGTTTCCACTATATGCATTGTGTACACTTTAATTATTACAGAACAGGTACTACATACACAGACATACTGAGTGTTCTACATACCTTATTAGTAAGTCGAGGTGTCATTGACTGTTATTTCAATCTTTTTCAGTTTGTGTTTCAATCTTTTTTGTAATGTTCTGCTGGTGTATGCAGATTTTATTTTTTATTTTATTTTACATTTGTTGACCGGGCTAGTCTAGCTGGATATATGTCCATTTTCAGTAGAGGCCCGGGGAGAAAAGCTCCACACACATAAAAAGCACAATATACTAAAGAAGTCATATATGTACACAAAATTCAAAAACAATAGAAAGTGTCCAAAAAGGACTAGTTACATAGTAAATTCAGGAAGACAAAGAAAAATACATAGTCAGTTGAAGGACGCCATTATTATAGTTCAAGGCTATTTTTAATGGTATCATGAAGAGAATAAATAACAATGGAGTACAAGAGAAGAGGAAAGTCAGGAGTGGTAGAGAATTTTAGGAAGTAGAAATGAAGCAGTAGACAGTAAGGAGAGAAAGGAGAAGGAGAGGTGACAAGGAGAGGAGGAGAGAGCTGGGAGAAGAAGGTAGAGCAAGGGCAGCCATGCATAGGCTAAAGGTAGCCTCGGAAGTAGCTTCAATGGGGAGAGAGAGCTGGGAGAAGAAGGTAGAGCAAGGGTAGCCATGCATAGGCTAAAGGTAGCCTAGGAAGTAGCTTCAATGGTCAGAATATAGTAAGAGGAGTGTAAGAAATTGAGGTAATAGTAAAAGGGGTAGGAAAGAATGTCAGTCAGGTAAACTACAGGAACAGAGCCAATGATTTTGAAAGTATAGCTTGAGTTTTTGTTTGAAAAGAGGAAGCGATGAGATCAGAGTTATATCACTGGGTGGCAGATTCCATCTTCTACCAATAGTGTTTGTGAATAAAGAGTCACCGGCATAGTTGTTAGAACTTATTGAACTGGTCAAAAGTTTACAAGAGGAACGAAGGGAGTTAAGATTATTGTAAGGGATTAAAAGTTGTGAGAGTATAGGGGTATTGTCAGGTTGATACAGTATTTTATGGGCAATAGTGAGTTGTGAGACTAAAAGATAATTTTGGAGTTCTAGCCAGCCTAAATGTCTCAAATTAAGACAGTGATGGGTTCGATAGGGGTTCCCAGTGGCAAAGCGGGCAATGCTGTTATAGCAAGTGGCAAGTTTGTTAAGGTTAGCCTTCTTAAGGTTGGTGAAAATAGGTGAGGCATAAAGAGAGTAGCTATGAGATGGAGAGGGCAATTTTAGCTCTAGAAGATGGGGTTAGAAATAATTTGATACGGTATAAGGATCCTATTTTTCTGTTGACTATTTTAATGGTATTGTTGATGTGTTGATCAAAAGTGAGTTTATTATCAATGGTTATTCCTAATAGTTTAGTTGTAGTGTCAGGTGAGATGACAGTGGCATTATTTGAAGAGATAGTGAAGTTTAAAGGGGGGGTCCGAGAGGTAGGGGTGAAGAGGAGAAGTTTAGTTTTTTTGGCATTAAGAAGGAGGTACCGTCTAGTAAAGCCAGGTTTCTACTGTATTGAAGATATTTTGAGTCAGTGAGTGTAGTTCTATAGAAGAAGAAGCGGAACAAATAATGGTGGAGTCGTCTGCGTATTGAATACAGGTAGCTTGAGGGATAACTAAGTGAAGGTCATTAATGAAGAGGGAGAAGAAGTGGACCAAGAATAGAGCCCTGAGGGACTCCAATAGAAATTGGCAATAAAGTAGAAATGTGGTTTTCCCAAAGAACAGCTTGTTGCCTGTTGCTCAGATATGAACTAAACCATTTAATAGCAAGGTTATCAAATGAGAGGGATTTTGGGATGCTAATTAAAGAAGGGTGATTGACCATGTCAAAAGCTTTAGAAAGATCGATAAATAGAGCAGAAGTGAGAAGGTTATTGTTGCGATTCTTGTTGATAGTATCCACAAAGGAGAGGAGGGCAGTGGTGGTACTATGGTGTGGTCTAAAACCATGCTGGCTATTTGCTATAATGTTATGTGTAGAGAGATATTGTACAAGTTGCCGGTGAATACATTTCTCCATAATTTTTGCAATTGGTGAGAGGAGAGCAATTGGTCTGAAATTTGAGTATTCAAGAGAGTTACCACCTTTGTGAAGTGGGATAAGATGGGAGACTTTCCAGATGTTAGGGATGGTTCCTTCTTGGATTGTCCTATTAATTAGTATGGATATAGGGTAGGCAATTACTTTAGCTGCCTTTTGGAGAAAAAGAGAGGGACTTTATCAGCAGAGGGGTACATGGTTTTAATTTGTGAATAAGTTTGTAGATAAAAGAGGTACAGATAGGTTGTAGAGAAGAAGTAGGAAGTGTCTGCTAGGTTACTAGGGGATAGAAATTGTTGGAGTTCAGTTGTTTAGCAAGAGATTGAATAGTTTCTGAAAAGAAAGAGTTAAAGGCATTAGCTGTTAGGTAAGGGGTGTCTGGGTCAGCATTGAGTGGGGAGAGAGTTTTGGTTGTTCCAGGGGAAAGGAGTTTATTTACAGATGACCAAAATTGTTTAGAATTATTTGAATGAGTTTCTTGAAGCTCACAGTAATATTTTCTTTTGTCTGTGATTATTGCTTTTTTGGTCAGATTTCTAAGTTGGCGGAAGTGAAGAAAATCAGAGCTGTTTCTATGGTGTCTCCATTTGGCCCAAACTTTATTTCTAGTGAGGATTAGTTTTTTAGTTTCATTGGAGAGCCATGGGGCTGTATTAGATTTCATTCTGATGGTACGCTCTGGAGCATGCTTATCAAGAATAGATAGAAAGGTTGAGTTAAAAAATAATACAGCTTCTTCAATAGGAAGTGACTTTAAAGGGTTCCAGTTGTATGCATTAAGTTCGGCTTGAAATAGGTCTGTTCTGAAATGTTTGGTAGAGCGTATTTTTCTTGTTAGGGAAGTTTAGACAATCAGTTTTTTCTCTTGTGATAAAAGTTAGACAATGGTCACTAATATCATCTGGCATGGTTCCTACGTTATATGTCATATCAGCTTTGTTTATAAGTATCCAATCTAAGATACTTTCTTTCTTGCTGGGTTTGTTAACTCTTGTAGTAGTGGTAATAGCTTGGGTGAAGCCATTTAGGTCAATGTGAGAGGAGGGAATGTCAGCATTAATAGTATTCCAGTCTATGTTAAAGTCACCTAGGATTATGGTTTCCTGGGGATAAGAGGTAGAAACCCAATTGAGAAAGTCTTCTGCAATAGGTATGTTGTTACCTGGAGGTATATATATGCATATGATGTAGAGGGACTTCTTACCATTTAACTGAAGTTTAGTAATAATAGCTTCTACTTTGCTATCTTGGGTTGGACAGGCTGGGAGGGAGGAAATATTAAGATGATCTTTGAACAGAATTGCTACGCCACCACCTTTGCATTTTAAACGGTCAAGTCTTACTATGTTATAGCCTAGGGGTAGGATCTCAGTATCTTTTGTGACTGGCTTTAGCCAGGTCTCTGAGAGGCAGAGGATGTCAAAAGGGTGTGTGTCAAGGAGGGCATGAAGGTAGGGAACTTTGTTATTTATACTTTGAATGTTAAGATGCCCTATGAGAAAGTTATTATTAAGGCTTGATGGAGATACTAGAGGGGAAGGGTATACTGGGCCTGGGTTGGGGTGGATGTCGCCGTCTTGTAATGTATGAATAACTGGTTTAGTTGAGAAGTTATTCTTTACCAGGGTGAGAAGTTTCATTTTTCTATTTGAGGGTAGGGTGTAGTTGAGGTGAGAGAGTCTATGGAATTTAGGTAGATGGTAGCTAGGGGAGGAATTACCATTTGAGAAAAAGGTGAAAGATATGTAAATTGTGGATGTATGTCTCTGTTTATAGTTGAACTGGTTGTTAAGTAGGTTTTCAAAGAAGGTAAGAATGTAAGCAGAGGAGGAGGATTGGGAGAATAAGTAAGAGTACAGGAAGGGAAGGTCGGTGGGGAGCCATTATTAAGTGAGAGTCCAAGAAGAAGTGGAATTATAGTGAAAAGTTATAAAAGTAGGAAGGAGATAGTTAGAGGGGAAACAAGGGAAAGTAAGGGTTTGAATGTGTGACAAGCCATCCTTTTATAGTTAAATATCAGTAACATGTGCTATCCTGATCACCAATTGGTGTTCCAAAGTAGTTAATTACATGCACATCAGCTGTGCAGCTACTCCATTAGCCAATACCATGGCAACAGTGGTGTATAATTGAGTACTCCACTTGAGCATTGTCCCTTTGCCTTACATTTGAGGAAGACGGCCTGGATGTGTTGTTTGTGATATTGCAACAGCTATATGGAGACACACACAGATATGGTAGCTTCATGACTCTCATGGATTGTGTGTAATGCCTAGAAGATGTTGTTCTACATGTGAGTACAGCTGTTATATTTGAGAACATTGCTACTTATGCAGGGTTTGTTTGTACCTGATATGTCTGCAGATGTTTCAGTCTGGCAAGGATGTTTGAGCAGCTCAAGGCTGTATGGCTATGCATATAATGCTAGATGGTTTACAGTGTGCTCACCAGACATCTTTGGTTTGGTGTAAATGTGTATCATACTGTGCTGTTAATCAGTAATTGGTAACACTTCCTGGTGTACACTCAACCCTCTGAAATGGGATTAGTGCAAACAAACTCTGTAACATCAGCAGCTGTTCCATTGTATAACAGCAGCTATTTCACATAGGGCCATGTTAGTGTGTCTCTGACAAGGTATGTTAAGGCTTCTGCAGATGTTGTACAGTGAGTGAATGATCTGTGATGTTATTACAGTATGTATTGTAATTGGTTTGGGTGTGGGGGAGATGTTGGTGGGTGTACATAGCAGATGCAGGTGTGTAGGAACTGCTTTTATACATATTCGATATGTGTGTGAGGGTTCCTTCCCTATTTGAACACCTATCCTTTAGTGGACTAATACTATGGTAATTGCAGGCTGATTCATTAAGGCACTGTTAAATGGTTCCTGTGTAGCATGCAGGTGATGTTAGTCCTTGAATCCTTTCGCCAATACATCGGAATGTAATAAAGTGTTGCTACATGAAAGCTGCCTGTGTATTTCTGTCATAGGTATCTGCAGTTATTGGAGTTGTGTTGGTGACTGACACTCTTTGGCTAGGGTTGCCACCTTTTCACATGGCCAAAGTGGGACATTTTCGGGACACACATCAGATTTTACAGGTGACACATACCCACGGTCAGTTCAAAGGATAGAACATTACTTTTCTGCCTAAATAAAAGCTTATTCTTGTAGCAGTTTAGTTGCTTATTCTGTTTCTTGTAACATTTAGGTGTTTTAGATACAGAAATAACTATTTTATACAACTATTGCATAAAATATGGGACATAATTATGTCCTACAATCTCAGGACATTTGCCATTTTTAATAATTCTGGTCAGGACACAACCGCCCAAAGAGGGGCTGTCCCTCGCAAAGTGGGACAGGTGTTAACCTTATCTTTGGCTCATGTCCATAGCACATATTTGTAATAGTGTATAGGCATATACTCTCCATATCCTTTGTTCATATAGTTTGGTTGTGGCAGAATGTGTGATTGTTATGGTCCATGTTATACTCATATATGAACACTTCAACCGCTGTATACAGGATACCTACGGAATCCCAAACACACACAATTTCGACGTCCACAGTACTGAGTCCAGACTCCCAAACCCCACATTACCAAACACTCAAACTTGCGACAGTCAAACTCGCGAAAGTAACACAAACAAAAAACACACACACAGACACACTGCTACTCACCACATCTAAACAAACCATCCTACACTATGTATGAGCAGGTGGGCAAGCTCCCCTACACCCCCCATGTGGGTGGCTGTGCCCCCCACACCCCCTACTTTAATATTCTACCTCCGAGATTGCACAAACAGACACACAAGGCTAACCCACACCCACACATTATAGTCCCCCAGAAACACACAACACACTCAGAACACACACTTACACACACTAAAGCCCTCAGAAACACATATCTCTCTCTTTATATATGTTGATATATATATATATATATATATATATATATATATATATATATATATATATATATATGGGAACACTTCACATACTCGAATTATTGAAATGAGAGAGCATACACCTTTCATTGGGTACATGGTGGTTTGTCCTATTTCCACACAATCCTCTCTTTTGTGTTATAACCTGGCAGAATACACAACTGCCATTGGAACACACAAATTGAATCCAATGAAATAACCACACCTGGATGTGCTGAAGTTGAAAATACTGCTCGTACACTAAGGATGCAAACAAATGATTTATTCCTTTCACGAACACAAGACAAATTTGTAGAAGGTTTAGCGCTTTCAACTGTATCACAGTCTTCCTCAGAACATTTAAATTACTACACAATCTCCTATTTATAGTCATCTACTAATTGATTAAATACATAATTAGATAAAAAAACGCCAAAACCTTAAAGGCATATATATCAATGCAATGAAATGATATAATGTGAATGTGAATACTAGACCAATCCTTCAAGCTGTTTCTGTCACAGACATTGTTAAAAATTAAAAATTAAAACCATTCTCAGTTGCTAAAATGAGATGCCATGATATACGTCCCTATACTAAACTATACATATAAAAACACTTCCTATAATACATTGATGTATGGATATATATATGAATATATAAATATACTGTACTTGATAAACATGTCAATCTATAATATGGTTATATAAATAAAAAGTCATAATATCAACAACATGAATCAGTACACTAATAAACTACATGAATCTGGAATTTTTGAATGGATATGAAACTGCCATTGGTACATCTCAGGTAGCTTAGTGGTAAGTTATTGTGAAGATTGTGTACATGGTTGTGTGTTCTAATCTTGGAAGTGGTCATTTTACCTCTCAGAGCAGGCACTGGTAGTGCAAGGGTGATTAACGCACATTTCAGCAGTTGTGAGCGGCTTTGCCCATGATCTGCGCGATGTTCAGCAAAGGTTAAACCTGTATGGCGCTTATCCATGTAGTCATGTTTAACCGGCACTTACCGGCACAATAACCCGCTAAAGACTACTTAAAAGTGCTTTAATCACCCTGCATCCTACATCCCTTATTCAGGACCTCAAAATGACGTAGCAGCCCTTGCAGGTCTTGAAACTGGGACCATGAACACCACAGTCACTGGCTTTACCACTGAGGCATCTGAGATACGTACAACTTTTATGGTGTTTAGTATGTGCAGTGTACTACAGCTGCCGTTCCTCACTACTGTAAACAAATGTGTAAGTCAGTTGGTGTACATATGTATGATACCTGTTAATGTTCATATGTTTGTTGAAGTCAGTGTTGCAATGTGACCTAACAGGGTGTATTATGGATGAGAATGGTTCTTGTTTTGTGTCTTTTTTACATTGTGCCCATACTCCATGTGTACCCCTCCAGTTCATGTAATGAACATCCGAAACAGGCCCTTTTTGATGCATATTCCATTAGCCAGTGGTACTCCCCCACAGCAATCTCCACATACACAGCAACCATTTCTTTTATGGGGAATTAGGTTAATATTAATAGTTATAATACAAGACCTGTTTTTATTGTTTCATTATCCATTTGGAATAGTTCTGTGTGGTTGTGTGTGTTCATGTATATATATATATATATATATATATATATATATATATATATATATATATATATATATATATATATATATATATATATAAAATAAACTTCCCACAGGACTGACTACTTTAGGCTCATCACAACTTTTCAAGAAACAATTAATGAACTATTTCAAATCACACTGGCTTTGCCCTTGCTCAAATCCTGACTGACCACAGCATCCAACTTTCATTATGGTTCTCTCCATTACCTGTTGTTATACATCCATCTCTTCTACTTGTCTCTCCCACTAGTACTACCCCTCCTCTGTAGCTCACCTAGCATCCACATGGATATTCCTATTCCTATAATGTCACTTTCTCTTTACACTAGATATATTACTGCAACCTGTCATCTCATCTATTATTTAAACCTGTATGTTGCTTCCTGCTGTGCAAATCTGGTTCTTAAAACTATAGCCTGGTACAAATGTTTATCATAATTGTTAATTCTGTAAATATTGTATAAACTCTATTATTTGTTATTATTTTTATTGTCTTTTACAATTCCTGCTTCTGCAAAGAATTAGGGATTAGTGATTCTAGCTGTATTTTTTACCTGTTAAATTGCTTCTGTGCTGTCACTATGCTACATTGGAATAGTTTTTTTATTTTTATATTCGTCTCTTACTATGCTGTTTTATGTTATTTACTAGTATATATAGTGGAGCTTTTCTCCTCGGGCCTCTGCTGAAAATGGACATATATCCAGCCAGACTAGCCCGGTCAACAAATGTAAAATAAAATAAAATAAATAAATATATATATATATATCTATATCTATATATATCTATATATATATATATATATATATATATATATATATATATATACATATATATATATATACACTATATTATATATATATATATATATATATATATATACACTATATATATATATATATATATATATATATATATATATATATATATATATATATATATATATATATAGATATATATATATATATATATTTAGTATTAATGTGTAACACTTATACATATGTAGACTTGTATATTTTGATTCACACATTACAGTACATTAGAATGTACTGTACATATGTACACAAAGTGACTGTCCCATTTGTGGTCTGTACTGTGAAATGCCTGTAGTATAAGGTGTAGTCTAATGACCACTTAACATGTATACAGATTAGATGGCTTAGTGGTAGGTCCCATGACTATGGTGTGCATGGTCCAGGGTTCAACAGCTATGATGTATTAGATATGTTTTACTACAGAATAAGGCTATTTAAGCAGTTGTAAGCAGGTTTAAATGTGTTTGTGTGACATTATACCAGCGGTTGTACACAGTTAAACAAACCTTACATCCTACAACCTGTGCACGCAAATATGGCCACTACTCAGGTTCATAGGTTCATAGGTTGGTACTAGGCTATCAGCCCTAGGGCCTATACAAGCCTAGCCATAACAATTCCCTGGCTATTTCTTCCCACACTGTTTACTTCCCTGATATATACATTTCTGTGACATGACATCTCACTATGTGCTTACATAACATTACATTGTCTGTTAACTGTACTCTCCAGCACACATGGGTTTATGTGTGTTCCAGTGTATATTATTCTGTGGAATACTACCTATATATGTAGGCTGTGGTTAAGGTATACTATGTAACATGTAAATCATCTCTGACTTTATTGGGATTTGTACCACGAATGCACAGATATTATGCAAATGCTGTAGCCATTACACTATTGACATTAACGTTCCTTCTGCCTATTTCCTATGTCCATGAATCCTGTGTGTAAGCTTGGCGACACAACAGGCGAAGCCACCCACACCCAGTGAGCTTCTCGAAATACCGGCATAAAACATGAATTGAGAGACTATACATTAACATCCTAACTACATTTGGCTTAACCCCTCACTGATACACGTCAGAGGAAAGCTTGATGTGTGACTGGGCAACAGTATATACACCCCTGGGATCATGTGTCCCAGAAACATACAGCCAGGGTGTGGGGGAGCCACTCAGTTTTATAGCTGCAGGACCTGTTGGGAAAATTGAATGCTGTTGGGTTGTCATGTTAACATGCCCTTTTGAGATCACTATGTGCCCCTATCATCCCAGTCTTCAACAGCTTCCAGCAACTCTACCTGGAATCACTTCATTGGCTATGCTTGACAGAGGCTCAGTTACTTCATCAATGGTGCAGATAAAGCCACCACACTGTAGCTATGCTTCTAAATGCCCTTGGGCAGATAGCCCTCTACCTATCTGTGAACCTCTACAGTGCAGGCCATCTCCAACATCATATGTGATTATACAGAGTTTTAGGATCACAATATACAGTGTAAAACCACCATGTAGCCAGACAACAGTTAAGTACATCAAGAGCATACAGACTACTGATACATAATCACTCCAAAAGCCTATCTTGGAAGCTAGTGGACTTGTATAGGTTTCAGGCTTTGTATTGCTTACCAGTAGGTTACATACAGGAAAGGGGACACAAGCACAGATGGGAAATGTGCCTGCAATAATGCCATACCAACTTGCATGTGTCAGCCTAAGGCTTTGGAATGCTGGACAAGGCTATTGGCGCCCCCATGGTGTCATTTTAGGCAGGTATCAGAGGTGAATCTCACCTCCATGAACTGCAACTGCAAAATAGTGGAATCAATGAGGGTTAGGCTACTCAACACCAGGGGTAGTACTCACAACATGCATGCACTCACAGCACCCCTCAGTATAGACAACATCTACATCTGTTCTGTGACTGGGACCTGTATAAGGCTCCTGTGAGCACATTGGCACTACCAGACTACAACCCATAACACACATTTCAGCCACTGAACATGGACTGGCACAGTCATGGAGGGGGTGTATTCATATTCATCGGGGATACCTACACCTCCAAGTTAGTGGGGCAGCATGATATCTCTGTGATCATCCATGTGCAGCTAACATCAGCCATGACTGCAATGCAAACTGTGAGCTGCTACAGATAACCCTCCATGACCCAGGAGCACCACTACAACTATCTGGAGACAGTGGTAAACATGACGGTCCTACCAGACACCCTGTTATTGTTCAGTGTCGGCTATCTTACACTTAACTGGATAACCTACTTGAGTATTCACTTCCAGGCCCAGCACTTCCTGAGATTTATCACTTCATATCAGTTGGTAGATGGACTAACGAGAGATGAAAACATACTAGAAGTGGTAATCACTGACATGTGCAATAGGTGCACTACAGCAGAGGTAAACCAGTCACTGTTTAGATTTGGCCATGAACTATTCACTGATGATTTCCACTCCCATCCATCTCCCCCACCTAAGGAACACACAGTGAATACCTTTCCTACAGCTAAATTCACAGTACTAATGGCAGAGGTGGGAGGGTTCACAGCCCCCATGCTCAGGGATGACACCGCTCAAGATACAGACAGAATTACAAATGCGCTCTATCAGCACCTACAAAGATGCATGGGTTGTGCTATCAATGGTAAACCAGGACTTGCTACTCCTACACAAGGACACCAGTCTGCTGAACCTCTGCAATATACAGGCTATACAACAGAAGTAGAACAGTAGTCCAGAACAACAGCAAATACCAAGACATGCAGACATCCGTGACCAGTATTAGCAAGACACTTATGTTATTCATGTAATCATCCAAGGCTGACATCCACAGGTAAATAAGCATGGATTCGGAAGATGACTACAAAGGCTTCTTTGGCTATGTCAAGGATCTAAGCAGTAGCACACAGATTTGCACTGTGCTGGTGCAATATTGCACTGAATATACTGACACTACTGATATCACCAGCACACCTGATGATACATTTGGTGCAAGCTTCACCCCCTACAGGGCCCACAACAATACCCAAAATGTACAGTATCCCAGACATCTGAGACATACAGGTGGTAATGGCCCTTTCAAACGGCATGACAGAGCATCATTGGAGGCAGATGGTGTCCCAGACTGCATCCTGCAGACAATACAAGACAAAGTGACCCCCCGCCTAATATAGCAATTCAACATCAGCCTCTATACAGGCCACATACCCATTCAATGGCTCATGGCAACAGCTATTCCACTCCACCAATGTGGTGACACAACTGACCATGTTATCTACCACCCCATAAGCCTGAGTAGCCTGATCTGCATGGCTATGGTGCGCATCCTCATGGCACTCATTAACATAGACAATGGTAACCTCCAGACACCTGACGCAATCCAGGTCAGCTTGACTTGAGTGCAGATCATGCCTACTGAACCTGTTAGACATTTTAAAGTCACCTAGACATTAGGTGTGGGGTGTGGTAGTTTACACATACTACCTGGACCTCGCCAAGGGTTTTGACACCATTCCCCACTCAGGTATTATTTCTAAACTCACCAGCCAGTACATACACTGATACATCACAAGTTGGTTTGCCAACAGGCTTACACACAGAACCCACATGGTAAGCCTAGCAGCCTCCAGGTCCAACTCTTAACCAGTCCCAACTGGTGACCCACAGGACTCAGTCCTGGGATCCCTACTGTTTGCCATCTACTTCTCAGAGTTATGGGCTAACACAGGTGGACTATAGCAGACCCTGTTTGGTGATTACTGCAAACTGGGAGCCATAACTGACAGTCCAGGTGTCACGGACATCTTGCAAGGGGCCTCACGTAGACCAACACAGGGTGTCAGAGTCATGGCCTCTAGCTAAAGGCCACATACTGCATGGTCATTCCATTTTGGGAAACTACACACTCACATATTAACACATGAGTGGCAGACAATATAATTCAGATAACGTAATGGGTATGTGGGGACTACATTAGATAGTGACTTCTCCTTTAACAATTGTATATTCGAAGTAGTTAGGACATCCGTCTATGTAGGCCATCTGATTACTTAAGGGTTTGCATCTAAACAGACAGAGGTTATTGTACACCTTTACTCACCACTCATCAATCCCATCATTGAGTATGATAACTCATTTTGGATGTAGCTCAGAAGACACATCCAACAGCTGGAAGGGCCACAAATGTACCTCGCCAAAATGAATAATTCCCTCAGACATATGTCCTATGCTGCCAGACTGTATAAACTCTTGCATTACTCAGTGGCATCCCATTTACTCAGAGATGATATTTGCTGGCCAACAAAGCCATGTCCAAGTCAGGCTTAATGGATATGCTCCACCTATGGGAATCCATGTCACAGTGAGCCACACACTGTAATGAGCTACACCTTGCCACAACCATAACTGGAGGATGCTGGAGTGACAGATTCCTGTCACGGGTACTCCCCATGCTTTGGAACTACATCCCAGATTACATTATATGGAGCCCCTCACTAACACTCCAGGGAATCCTTGCAGAGTGGGTGGGGAACAGTGGATACACCCCAGGGATCCCGCAATTGACTCTGCTCTACAGATGGACAGTTAGTTAATCAATGGGGTGGCGACAGCAGACACATTTTGGCTAGGCTTATGAAGGGCCTCAGGCAGTTAGGCAAGTACCTACTTATGTACCTATGAACCTATACATACAGTATCAACACATGCCGATTGCTTAATTTACTGTTCAGTTATTGACTTACCTTGTGCCAGTGGCAGCTGTGTGTACAGTAGTTGAGGGCTGCCTAAGTAGGATGCACACAGTAGATCAGCTATACATGACAATTTACAGGTGGTCGTGTGTGTGTGCCATCCATGTTTACTGTGTGTGCAGGTGGAGAAGGGTGTCACTCCATAGGTACCTACACTGTCAGTGTGTGTGCTATACATTTCCTCTTTGCCAAGGCATAGGCATACTGGGCATGCCTCTGTCTGCCTAATGGGTTTGGCACAGGGTGTTTGTGGTCTTAGTACCTCTGTGCCTGTGGGGCCCTTGGCAATGGTGGTGGGCTGTGAGGGCCTTCACCATTCTATCCCTGCTGCAGCTGTTTCCGCAGGATCATATTGTGTAGCATGGCACATACTATGAAGATGTGGGCACACATGCCTGGACAGTACTGCAAGGCTCCACCAGATATGTCCAAGCAACGGAACCATGATTTCAGCATTGCAAACACATGCTCTATGATGATTCTGATTTGTGCGTGAGCCTCATTATGGCATTCTTGCATGGGTGTGTTTGCATTTCTGATGGGAGTCACCATCCATGGTTCCAGTGCATAGCCAGCATCCTCCACCAGGTGGGCATATCGGATGTCCCCCCTGGCAAATACCTGATATAGCTGTGGGGCATGCCAGATGTGGGAGTAGTGATAGCTTCCAGGGCTGCCAGCACACACATCCATGATAATGCCCTGGGCATTGCACATGACCTGGCAGTTGATGGAGGGGTATCCCTTGTGGTTTTTGTAGTGCCTACCCTGCTCACTGGGTGGTGACTTGATGTGTATGTCCATGCAGTCTATTGCACCCAGTACCTCCAGGTAGTTTGCCACACGGTAGAAAAGACACATATTTCTGGCCAACTCCTCCTGTGTTCGGGGGAAGTATATGTGCTCATTGGCATGTGGTAACATAGCATCCAGGAACTGGTGGAGTACTCTGGATGCTGATGCCTGTGAGATCCCCATGATATCCCAAGTTGGCCTTTGAAAGGTACCTGTGGCTAGCATTCTCAAACTTACACATACCTTCATGTCCACTGGGATGGGTTGCCCTCTGTTATTTCTGGCTCTGGGGTGTGGCAGGCACAGCTCAACAAGTTGCTGTATGGTGTCCCTGTCCACACTGTAACATTCTACTATCTCCAGATCATGTAGCCCCTGGCAGGTTACCCTGGGTCTGAACACTCTTCTCCTCCACCAGTGCCTGAGATGGTTGTCAGCATCATCCTCCACACCAGCTTCAGTCTCCAACATATGCTGGTGAATCAAAGCTATGGCAGTCCCTAACATGTAAGTATTAAAAGTTCCCTATCTGTATACACCAATGCTTTCACACTTTATACTATTGTGCTATGGATGCTGCTGGTGTAATTGGGTGTGTATGTGCAATTCCAGCTGCAGGATATCTTATTTATGGGTTTTACAGCAGGCACTGCTATTGTGGGGCCTTTGGTGTTGAATTACGCTTGGCTGCTGTGATTCATCTATTGCTCTTTACTTCACTTTTCAGCCCGATTCCCCTTCCATTGTCAGGCATGCATCCAGCTGCCGGCTTTCTTGTTTTGTACTTTCCCAACCCAGGATTGTGTTGCAAAATGTGTTATGCAGCTGATCTACTGCAAGTTTGCTTTGTTCTGCTGTGACAGTTCTCTTTTTTTTTTGCAGTACGGCACCTCCCCTTTCCTGTTCTGCAGGTAGCTGCTAGCAGCCTAGTTAACTGTTGTCAATGGCCCACTGTGGGTTCCTAGGTGTTAATTACTCATTTGTACTCCAATTACCATGCTGCAGCATTTCCTTATTTTCTTCCCGTATCCTTCCTGTTTCAGCTCTGGTGCGTGCTGCGCACAGCTGTTTACCGGGTTTCGAGCGCATTTTCATCCACGTTCACATGCACATTCAGTTACCTTGTGTGCTCTCAGCTAAGCAAAGCTATGGCTGCTTCAACACACCCCATCCTGCAGCTTTGCTTAGCAACAAGCAAACCGGATTAGTAATGCTCCAATGTGCTTACAGCTAAGGTGGCGCACCCCTCTCTTGATGTCATCTTTATCTCCAAGCCACACCTCGGTGTTGTACCGCTATGCTGTGAGGTACATCCTTACATCGGTGGGGATTTTGTGATTCAGTATTACTTGTCTCATTTGCATGGCATTGCCTACTAATTCCTAGTTACCACACAGAACACTGTCACAGCCCTTTAGTAACCCTTGCGCCATGGTGTGGTGTAGCATGCGTGCCATTGGCTATTATGGGGAATTCATGAAATGTGTTACATTGCAGTTTTATTACATATTCATATATTTTCATTATGATCCCGTTTGCGCATCGATGCCCTGCGATTTTACTTTGTGTTAGTGTGGGCATGACATTAAATGTTCTTTTTTATATGTTGTGCATGTAACAGTATAATAAGTGAGTATGGTCCGCTGTCATGGCTCTGATTTTATGTTTGAAAAAATGTAAACCGTTTTTTTCGGTTTACATTTCTGCGTACTTACACTATGCCTGCACCACTTCCTGAATCGCTATATACCTTCATTTGCATGCTATGCTGCTGCACATGGGGTAATTAGCATACATGTGCCGGGAGCTGTGTGGCCGTGGTGTATGCAGATAGTGCACGTGGAAACAGCTCATACCTGAATTGCTCGGCAGACATATTTGGTGTTAGATCGCTGACGCTACGCCTGCCCCTGGCGCAAGCTTCATGAATCCTGGGGCTCCTTTATACAGACAGTGGCACTAGAATAATCAGTGGTGGTGGTGAGACCATTGGCTATTTCCTATGTCTGCAGCATCAACAGACACCTGCTAGGGAAGGTGGGTTTAACATAAGCAACATATTTTTATTTTTATAGAGAACTGAATGCTGAAATAGAATCTTTACATGTAGCAGATGATGATTACTATTATCAGGTGAACCCTCCACTTCTGCACATAAAGACAATGAAAAGAGTGTTCATGTAAGTGTGCTCCACACCTCTTTATACAGCGTACAGTTGTGTACAACAATATTTGGTTAGTAATGTATTTATTTAAATCTTTACAGAGTTGACAGTAGAAACAAGCAGTGCCACTATACAAATACATTTAGCGGATCAAAGCAGCAGAATAGCAGGTGATAATTATGATAACAGTTATATTTATGAAACAGCCTGAGGAAAGTGGCACACATTCACTGAGTTTAATGCAGCATCTCACCCACAACATGTTAGTAATTCTGCAGGAAGTAACACTGGATTACAAAGTCAAGTACATGGTGACATTACACAACAGGCTCTACAGGAAGAGAACCTACCCTAGTATCTCCTAACCCACAGGAACAACTTCTAGATAACAGAAATTCAGAGGTAACAGTGTCTATGGTGACACCTTTACAAAGGGGAGCCAAATACAGTCCTATGTCACAGCTACCTCTGGAAAAACATAAATAATTGGTTGTCCATCAGCAAATGTGACATGACATTGTTAAGGCTCAGTGCACTGCTTCAGAGAGTCAACTACAAATGGTCAGAGTACTCTATGGGATTTGTGAGAATTACCAGCACTGCATGGAAATGACAGAGAGTAGGGATAAAACCATTATCTCATTGATCCAGAGTATGGTGGCATACCAAGCATTTTAAACTAGTGAGGACTTACCAGACCTAAATAGGAGACAGTTTTGGAAGGGACAGAAGGCATGGTATTGTCCAGACATGTGGGGATATATCACATGGCATTACAAGTGCTTCTCAAGAAAGTAGTTTACATTGTAGGGGGGCAATGCATCAGATTTCATGCAGGTCAAATCAGTGTTCATCTACATGTTACAGAAATGCTCATTCAAGGCCCCAGTCCTGCAGCATTGTGAAATCAGTATCTGTAGGATCACCTGCATCAGGTAGGTCATGACATTGTAGCAAGCTACCATCTAGCTCACATGAAAGCCCATCCTCAGCATTATATGCATCTTCACCTACCCTATCCTTAGGAGATAGGTACTTATTTGACTCTGACATTCTGTGATTCAGGCTAGACATTTCTGACACTCACAATTTGACTCAACACAGAGATGTCAATGTTCAACTTTAAAGGCAAGGAGTTAATAAAAAAAAAATAAAACTATGAAGAAAAAGTGCATTTCATTTCAATAATGGCATTTCTTGTTACTAAAGGAAATATATGGAAGGAAAGCTATACATCATAATATTCAGATTTCACTAATTTTCACCATTAATGGTCTAGCCAATATCAGTGTTACAGGTGACAAATGCTGAGAACATAAAACAAGTGCTATGCACTATTTAGAAAAACACTCCTTAAATAACAGAAAAATTACATCAGTGTCCTGCCCTGTATTTGACATTCATCAGACCTGTCCTTGAGAACAATGCCTTCTTTGGTATGTACCTAACCAGACATATCCAACAATTGGAATGTCCACAGAGGTTCCTCACTAAAAGAATACAGGGTATAAGTAAAATGTCTTGTGCAGACTGCCTCAAGGCCCTATCCCTGTATTATGTCTCCTACAGGCTTTTGAGGGGAGATGTATGCCTGGAATACAGGGTATTGTCAGACCCCACATTGATGGGCCTCCTGCATATCCACAATACAAACAGCATCAGAATTACCCATTCTAAAGTCTTAAACCTTGCCTGTGATATAAATAGGACCTGTTAGAAGATAGGTATGCACCCTAGAGACTACTGCATCTATGGAACAGGTTCCAAATCCATGTGAAGCAGAGTTCCTCCCTTACCCAGTTCAAGTGCAACTTGGACAATTGGATGGGAAACTGGAAATTCATTCCTGGTTTGGCACTTATGTCTGCAGTGGACACAGGTAATCTGTAAATAGTTCATCTCCCAGGCCCATGATTACACTTATTTATGGTATCAGAACTTGTCAGAGGCTTGGGATGCATGGCTAGCTTTAAAAAGACCCTTGTGGTCATTAGCCCAGTAAATACCTATGAACTTATGTTAACAAGCACCATTGCCACTTCACCCTCAGCACTGCACAAATAATGATGTCTCTGAGGACATAACTTATTGTGTATGACAAAATGAAATAATCTGATATGCTGTACCTTAACAGAGAACAATAGTACATTTCAAATATATACTAGTTAAAACCAAGTAAACATTGCATAGTACAAAAAAGTATACATTTTTCATTCAAATACAAGGTATGGACTTTGTGAAATACTGAAATAACACTTATTGTTAAATGTACCACCTCGAGAGATTCAGTATGTGTATACATAAGTACACAATCTAAACAGAATTTCTTGTGCAAAACATTTAAAATTTTAATTATTTTTTATATGATGCCTTACAACATCACTAAACAGGTGTCATTGAGCACTCAAGTATGACCTTTATAAACAATAATATGAATACATGTTCTGAAATAAATAAATAAATAAATATATATATATATATATATATATATATATATATATATATATATATATATATATATATATATATATATATATATGTTTTACAATAAGAGGGACTGATTGATGAACAGTGATAGTAGACCATGCACCACACAGCATAGCCCACAGATATCACTGCATGTATCAATTATACTCTATGTGTTTTTACCTGAAGGGAACCAATAACCTGAATGTCATGGTCCAGAGTTCTGCACTAGATGCCACCTCTTTAGCTGTGCATCCATATATCATGCAAGGGCCACCACATGGGGTCCCTTACTACTGTTGCTGTTTGGTTATCTTTAGTCATAGCAGAAGTGGAATTGGGAGCTGCAGTGACATCATGGGTTACTTCACCACCAGACCAGTACATCATCATGTTATGCAGAGTACAACATACAGTAGAAATCTAGAATGCAGTACATAGGTCACACAGGACACCCCCCAGTTCACCTTGGCACCTGAATTGACTCTTCAACATGCTAAAGACCCTTGCATTGACAATAAAAAATTATCTTCAGCAGTCCCACTTGGATTTCCCACTGTTGGCTCCAGGAGATATCAGCATCACCTAAAAAAAGACAGAAGGGTGGGAGATCAAAAGAAAGAAAATGTGGTTTAGTATTAAGCGATAAATGTTACCACGAATAACTACTTAAATAAAAACTTAAATATATGTATGGATTCACCTCATAATCTTGAAATACTGAAATCTCGAATTTCAGTATCTCGAGACCATGAAGGCAAAAATCTAGAAGAGTGAAATTTAAAATCGCGACTTCTATACTAAACATACCGCACACACAGACACAAACATACACTTCCCTACACATACGCAAACACCTATCCGACATACAAACTGAGGGGCAAGCCCCACTTCATCCCCCATGTGGGGGGCTGCACCCCCAACACCCCCCTACTTAAATATACTAAGTCTGAGGTCACACTACACAGACAAACACACAAAAACACCATTACACAAGCTGCATTCTCCTCGCACACATACATCACACTAACAAAACACACTGACACACACTAAAGCCCCTACCCAAAACCCATAAAACACAAACACTTACCTACATCTCCAACTATCCCCTCACACACTGCAACACCAGAACCGCTAATTCAAAATCTCCGAACTTCAGGATGTTCGGGTTTCGGTACTCTGCACTTTTGCCTTTCTGGTTTCAGGGTTCCGAAATTCGTATACTTGAGAAGTATACTTGAGAAAGCATTTTTTACATTAAAGCTTATGTTTCATTCTATTACATCTATTTGCCATGCACTATATCTGTTCATGATTTTATTATCATTACTTCATTTGCTTTAATTAATTTTCAGCCACAGTGCTTTAGTGTAAATAGCCTCTATGAATTGTACTTTTACTGAGGAAACACAAGAACAGTGCATATAGCCTTTATGCATTCACATACTGACTATGAATGCAACTTTATTACTCAAATATATGCTTGCACACTGAAAGGTAGTTTTCTAGTACTTCTAAAACTTGTTTTAACATATTGTGGCATGTCTTTGCCATTGCTTATCACTTGCATGTCTTCAGGGTTTATACTTGCTGGGTGGTATTCATAGTTGTTATTCATGCGCACAGCAGTAATTCATACTAGATGCATACAAGCACAAGCGGGATCCAGTTCAGAGATATAACACTGTGCACATGTGCAACACTCGGAATGTCATATGATCTGATCTCATAATGATATTCAGATGAGAAACTCTAAGCAAATGCTGT
Source organism: Protopterus annectens (assembly GCF_019279795.1). NCBI lineage: Eukaryota > Metazoa > Chordata > Ceratodontiformes > Protopteridae > Protopterus > Protopterus annectens. Next base: position 1,381,257,061 of record NC_056726.1, on the reverse strand, counting down.
GCCTGTGGTATTATCATAAGGTGACTTTCCTGCATTTTGTGATTCTGAGCTGCATTTTACGATGCAAATGTGTATTTCACAAATACCTTATAAGAAGAAAAGCTGCACCCTTCCTTTCACTTTGCAGTTGGTGAAGATGTTTGGTTTTGCTGCTAGTGTACTTGCATCCCACTTCTAGCTGCTTGCTTCCATTGTACCACATCACAGTTCATGAAGCAGTTCTTGGTAGGCTTGGATGAGGAGATACAGGTAAAATGTTGACTCATTATAAGTTCAAGGAGGAGAAGATGCTTCACTGATTTACAGTAGACAGGGAAATTATAAGGGGTTTGGTGAACTCATATAATCCACAAACTGGAACTGGGGAAAGCATGGCCTTCCTATCATTGTGGGCCTCAAGATATGTACAGCCCTCATTACAATTGCCAAGGGGATTTCTCAGAGACAGACTGGGGCACAATAAGTAGCTCACAGGCTTTTGCCTTGAGGCTACTACGAGAGTTCCTCAATTTACTTTTGGCCTTGTGTCACCACAGGACTGAACCACTGCCATACATGCCTTCTATAACATAGCATGCTTCCCTCAGGTGTCTGGTGTGATAAATTTACCCACATGGTTATCAGGATCCTGCCTGAACTCCTGAGGGGTACCATAATAGAAAGGGTTATAGTTCTATCCACTACCAGACCATTTTACACATGGTTTTATCACCAACATATTGGCCCAATATACTGGCAGTACCTACAATTACCATATATGGAAGAAACATCACTGTACCACTACTTTCCAGATGGTAGGGTAACACACAAACACCTAGATGGTAAGTGCACCCTAAATAACTTTGTTCTCAGATACCTATTCCTCTGGATATTGAGCAAGGTTTTGATGACTAATCACCCCATCTTCAAATGTCTCCTGTCCACTATGTGTTTCAGGGTTTGCAGGCTACACAGTTGAACATTACCTAATGATACTAGTATCCATTCATGGATAGACACTCAGAAATTGCTCAGCCTTATGAAAGCCTATTGATGCTGCTTGGATGAATCTGGGTGTGTCCATCAGTATGACCCTGCTACTATGTGCAGAATGTTCATGACTTGTGTGATGCATAACGTGGCAGCAAAGGTGAAGTGGGAGGAAGTGCTGTCATGTGACCTTAATACTGAGTTGCTGCAATGATGAGATTTACTAGATGCTGGTGGTGTCCCTGACAGTATGATGAGATCTACTAGATGCTGGTGGTGCCCTTGACAGTGTGATGAGATCTGCTAGATGCTGGTGGTTCCCTGGACAATGTGATGAGATCTACTAGATGCTGGTGGTTCCCCTTGAGAGTGTGATGAGATCTACTAGATGCTGGTGGTGCTTGTGACAGTATGATGAGATCTACTAGATGCTGGTAGTGCCCTTGACAGTGTGATGTGATCTACTAGATGCTGGTTGTGCCCTTAACAATGTGATGAGATCTACTAGATACTGGTGGTGCCCTTGGCAGTGAATGGACAGTGCAGCATGATCTAGACTTGAATGAGAGGTGAAGTTTAATGACACCTAACCTGGCAGAGTCATGAAGGAATCCACATCAATGGATGCAGCACTTGCTTTGGCCACCAGTGGTATATAATGCACATATCCACAACACAGGCAGATCTGTGCTTAGCCACATCTACCACTGCCACTAGGGTGTGTCTGGCAAGTTCCCAGTAGTGTGCAGAAATAGACTGACATAGATTGCATGTGAACAACTGCGCTCCATATGGGGTTTATCATAGCATTGTCCCTAGCCTCCACTATTACCATGTACTAGTGAATTTCCTCATGTATATTCTTCAGCACTCTATGCATCTCTCTCTGATTATCAGTGGCAGTAGCCTGTACCTGAACAATTACATGACACATCTGCTGCTGAGCAGACAAGGACTTTCATGTCTCTGAAGCCAACTGTGATTTATGTTTTTGCCTGGCACCCCTCTGGGCAGGCTTCACAGTGGGTAATAGAACATCTGACATTGTAGTGTCTTCCTTCAGAGTTTTAACATGTCCAGAAGAAGGAGGTGTTGAGCTGTTTGGGGTTCCACCCCTCCTGGTAATGGCATGTCTTCATGATGCACTGTATGCAAGTTTGCATCACTAATTATTGAGTTATACACTTCTTTGGGGGTGATGGCTCCTACCAGTACACCTTGTGGTTGTCTTCCACTGTCCGGAGACTGTGCTATCAGGATGAGAGTAACAACATCATGACCTAACACTGATATATATTCTGGTGGTGTACCTACCACAACCTATCACTGATATCTGCTCTGGTGGTGTACCTACCACACCCTATCACTGATATCTGTTCTGGTAGTTTACCTACTACAGCCTATCACTGATATCATTTCTGGTGGTGTACCTGCCTCACCCTGTCACTGATATCTGTTCTGTTGCTATAACTACCACAACCTATCACTGATATCAGCTCTGGTGGTGTACCTACCACAGCCTATCACTGATATCTGTTCTGGTGGTGTACCTACCACAACCTATAACTAATTTATGTTCTGGTAGCACACCTACCACAACCTATCACTGATATATGTTCTGGTTGTGTACCTACCACACCCTATCACTGATATCTGTTGTGGTAGATTACCTGCCTCAACCAATCATTGATATCTTATCTGGTAGTTTACCTACCACAACCTATCACTGATATCAGTTCTGGTGGTGTAGCTACCTCACCCTATCACTGATATTTGTTCTGTTGCTGTAACTACCACAGCCTATCACTAATATCTGTTCTGCTGGTGTACCTAACACAGCCTATCACTGATATCTGTTCTGGCGGTGTACCTGCTACAACTTATTACTGATATGAGTTCTGATGGCACACCTACCACAACCTATCACTGATATATGTTCAGGTGGTGTACCTACCACACCTTATCACTAATATCTGTTATGGTAGTTTATTTGCCACAACCTATCACTGATATCAGTTCTGGTGGTGTACCTACCACAACCTATCACTGATATATGTTCTGATGGTGCACCTATCTCAAACTATCACTGATACCTCTTCTGATGGTGTAGCTACCACAACATATCATTGATATTTGTTCTGGTGGTTTACCTACCCAAATTATTACTGATATATGTTCTGGTGGCATACCTACCACAGATTATCACTGATATCTCTTCTGGGTAGCTTACCTACCACAACATATCACTAATATCTGTTCTGGTGGTGCACCTACCTCAGCCAATTGCTGATATCTGTTCTGTTGCTGTACCAACAACAACCTATCAGTGATATCTATTCCTGTAGTTTACCTACCACAGCCTATCACTGATATTTGTTCTGGTGGTTTACCTATCTCAACCTATCACAGATACCTCTTCTGATGGTGTACCTACCATAAGCTATCACTGATATTTGTTTTGGTGGTTTACTGACTGCAAATTATTTTTGATATATGTCCTGGTGGCATACCTACAACAGCCTATCACTGATATGTGGTCTGGTAGTCTACCTATCACAACGTATTACTGATATCTGTTCTGGTGGTTTACCTACCACAACCTATCACTGATATCTGTTCTGGTGGGATACTAACCTCATCCTATCACTGATGCCAGTTCTGGTGGTGTACCTACCACTATTTATCACTGATATCTCTTCTGGTGGTTTACCTAACACAACCTATCACAGATATATGTTCTGACAGCGTGCCTGCCACAACTATCACTGACATGTGTTCTGGCGGTGTACCTACCACAACCTATCACTGATATAAACTCTGTTCGCGCATCTGCCATAATCTATCACAGATATCTGTTCTGGTGGTGTGCCTGCCACAACCTATCACTGACATCTGTTCTGGCGGTGTACCCATCACAACATATCACTGATATCTGTTCTGGTAGCTTACCTACCACAACCTATCACTGATATCAGTTCTGGTGGTGTACCTGCCTCACCCTATCACTGATATCTGTTCTGTTGCTGTAACTACCACAACCCATCACTGATAGCAGTTCTGGCGGTGTACCTATCTCACCCTATCACTGATATCTGTTCTGTTGCTGTACTTACCACAACCTATCACTGATATCAGTTCTGGTGGTGTACCTGCCATCTGTTTTGTTGCTGTAACTACCACAACCTATCACTGAAATCAGTTCAGGTGGTGTACCTACTGCAAGCTATCACTGATATCTGTTCTGGTGGTGTACCTACCACAACATATCACTGATATATGTCCTGGTGGCATACCTACCACAACCTATCACTGATATCTGTTCTGTTGGTGTACCTACCACACCCTATCACCGAAATCTGTTTTGGTAGTTTACCTACCATAACCTATCACTGATATCTGTTCTGATGGTGTACCTACCACAACCTGTCACTGATATCTGTACTGGTGGTGTAACTATCACAACCTATCACTGATATCTGTTCTGGTGGTGTATCTACCACAACCTATCACTGATATATGGTCTGTTGGCACATCTACCACAACCTATGACTGATAGCTGTTCTGGTGGTGTACCTACCACAACCTAGCATTGATATATGCTCTGGTGGTGTACCTACCACAACCTATCACTGATATCTGTTCTAGTGGTGTACCTACCACACTATATCACCAGTGGCAGCTGGTGTCTTCAAATCAAAGGGGGGCTGCAGGAGACAGTTGAATGTGTGGGGTCAATGAGAAGGAGTGCAGCCAACTAGAAAGGGGAGGGGCTATGCTCAAAACCACAAAAACTGTAACTTTATTTAAATACACATCCCTGGGTGCCAAACCATCATTTTGAAAGTCCAATCAATACAAAATGGAGTGTAGAAGAAAAAAAATATTTCAATGCATTGGCTGCATGACAGCTTACTTAATATCTAGATGGAAACACAAGGGTTGTGAGGCATGAAAAAATAAATTACTTTTTAAATACATTACTGGAATGCCAGTCAAAATCAAGTATAAGAAAAACAAGCAGCACTCAACTCAAACCACTTCTCCTTGCACTGAAGTTGTAATTATAATTTATATTCAGCTTTATAAAATTACCAAGTAACATGCTGAAAGTAGCAATCGTGATACCCCCAATTGTAAAAATGTTTCTTATCCAAAAAAGACCTGCTGCCTGACAACAACTATCTACTTGTTTCATGGGGAAAACAAGACCAAAGTAAAAAAATGAAAAGCAAACAAGAAACAAGCTCAAGATACATTGCTTAAAGGATTACTTCACAGGGTATAGACCACACATGATATATTGGCATTCGGTTTAGTTTGCAGGTAAAGCCTGCAAAGATGACTGCAAGTCTCCAACAAATGTAATGAACTTCTTAAAATAATGTAATCCTGTCCTTTATTACAAATACTGTCATATGCATTTCAATACCCAAGGCTTATACATTATCTAGTTATGTAAGTATTCTCTGCATGGCAACAACAGAAAGGCTTTCAGTGTTGACAGCTCTTTAACAGTATACTTATTAAAGCTTACTTGCATCTTACAATGTCAAACAAGCTTTCCTGATGGTCATTAAATCATTGCTACTTAAACACAGAGCAACAGGCACTTTCTTTTTTTTTTCAAAACAGGTTTATTGTTTTAACATGTAAGAGAAATATCATAACAATTTTATACAAGTAATTAAAAATAGGTATTATTATAATATTCAACAAAACAACTAAAGTATTTACAAAGACATCCACTACAATCAGATCAATTAATTAAACTAAAATACCATGCTATTGAAATTAAAATTTTTTTAACAAATTTTGTAAATTATCCCATACAATAAAATAAGATGTTTTTCTATTTGTTCTAGTCCTAATTGTGTTTATTTCCATATGGCACACTATATTCATAACATTTTTAAATTCATTGAATGAAGGAGGTGTATCTGAAATCCAATTTCTAGTTATTATTTTCCTAGCCACTGCTAGAATAGACCATAACAAGGGAAGCTTAACCTTTTAACACTTTGAGGTACAGGTGTGTTGAATAATATAAGAGATTTAGAAATAATGAAATTATCTGTAAAAGAGCCTGCAAAATTCATTAATTGACTTCCAGTATTCTTTCAATTTTATACAGTCATAAAACATATGAGCCCAGTCAGCATTAATTTCTACATTACATCTCTTACATAGATTATCTTTATTATTTATTTTATTCATCATCAAAGGTGTATAAAAGATCTATGTAAAAATTTCCATGTATAAAGTCTCCAGACAATGGAAGACGTAGTTCTATAAGCAGATTCCAATATATATTGTTTATCTTGTTGATTTGGTGGGTCCCCATTAATAGAAGTGAAATAATTCCAGTATGAATCTACACTGTAAAAAGTTTCTTGTCTGATAACTTTATGTATGTATGAAAGTTTACCTTTATCAGAAACTTTATGTTGTAAATTTAATATCAAGTAATCAATCAGTGTTGGAATAGATTCTTTAACAGTTATAGACATTAAATCTATTTTATTAATGAGATGTTGTCTAAAGGTCTGAACCTCTAACCAGCAAGTTTCTCTTAGATCAAATTCTTGTTTTAAGAAATCTAGATTTTTAACTTTATTATCAGATATCAACTGATACCAGTACTTTAGATCATTATCTATAGCTAAATGAGTTCCTTCAGAAGTAGATGACAAAAGCATACCCTGAGTATGCATTATAGGAAATACAATAAAATTCTATTCCCTATACTTAGGGTGCATGAATATAAAGTTACAATAACTAATAATAATATTTAATGGGTAACAAACCATATGTTTAGGTGTAATAGGTGAAGTACAAAATTCCTTTAGTAACCATAACATGGAGTTATTTACAATCATATTTTTATGTGTTAAGGAGATTTTCATGAAGTGTATACTAATTAGCTCCCAATAATCTTTCCATTTTGTGACATATGACTGATCTATTAATAAAGTAATAACTTTTACAATAGAAGAGATAGTATATAAATTAAAGTCTGGAAAAGAAATACCCCCTTGAGACCAGCTATTAGTATGTTTCTTTAATGCAATCCTAGGTCTATTAGGTGCCCATAAGAAATTTAACATTAGTGTGTTCAGTTTCTTGGTAATTATTTTTGTAGGTGGAAGTATTATTGATTGTATTAAGTATAAAATCTTGGGGAATATTATCATTTTAATAATTGTAAGTCACTCCTCCATAGTAAAAACATATTATTCCAGGTATTAAAAAGATTTTGTATATTAAGAAAACAGGTATTATAATTATTATATATAATAGATTTAATATCTTTAGATAGTATTATACCTAAATAAGTTATCTGACCTGAATTGTGTACATATTTAATCACTAATGCAAATATTTTTTCGTGTATATATAGGTAGTATTTTAGTTTTTTCTTCATTGAATATTAAACCAGAAATACTTTTAAAATTCATCATGTTATCAAATAGAGACTGTATAGAAGAATTAGATCCTGCTGATGTAATTAGAACATCATCTGCAAAAAGTTGAATTTTGGATGTTGTATTTTCATCTATTTTAAAACCCTCTATGTCAGTACTGTTTCTGATCAAATTAGCCCAAGGATCCATTACTAAAGTGAATAATAGTGGAGAAAGTGGACATCCTTGTTTTGTACCTTTAAGAATGGCTATTTTTTGTGAAACATATGTTCCTACCTTAATATAAGCCAACGTTCCTTTGTATAAATGTTCAATTAGATTTACAAATGCATCCGAGAAGTTTGTGCACTTCATTAAGGTAAACAGATAGTCCCAACTTACTGAATCAAATGCTGAACTTATATCAAGACTAATAAGTGTTAAATCTTTCTTTTTCCTATTTGCAAAATCTATTAATGTTAAAGTTCTTCTTATATTATCAAAAGTATTTCTATTTACAATGAAGCCTGTCTGATCTATATCTATAATGCTGGGAATGATTGTCTTCAATCTATCAGCAAAGATATTCATAAACATTTTATAATCAACATTAAGTAATGAGATGGGCGATATGAAGAACATCTAGTTGGATCTTTATTAGGTTTTAAAATTGGTGAAATAAATGTATATTGCCAAGATGGGGGTTATTAACTCAGTTTGGGCCAAAATAAAACCTTATGTATTAATGAATATGTATTTTTAGAAAGGATTTTATATATCTCTGGTATAATACCATCATTACCCGGTGCTTTGTTTGATTTAAGCTTATTTATTTGTGTAATAACTTCTGTATATGAAATACTCTTGTCCAATAGTTTAATCTGTTGTTTATTAAGCTTTTTATTCATATTTGTGGTTATAAACTCCTTTATTTTATCTTTAGGTT